>NW_016190900.1:0-3673 GCF_001687245.7 Rhagoletis zephyria | reverse complement strand
CTCACTAACTCACTAACGTTTCAACACATAGGCCAATAGGCCACACATATGTACCTACAGCAGAGCAGAGCTACGGATGCGAACTATATGTACATACATATAACTAACTGCGTGATTTAAACGTTGCAACTATAAAAAATATTTTAACTATTGCAGGAAGACGGTGCAGAACTTTTATGTTCTAACGTTGGTAATAAAATATCTCATTGGAGTAAATAAAAACAAAAATAAAAGAAAAGCCTACTTTCTAACAAATACTAAGAGTTTGTAAACCATGTGTATTAGGGTGGACCTTAAAAATATCAACATAAAATTTGTTTATGTGGCACTGCTTTATTTTGTGCTACGTACCAAATAAAGACATGAACGTAAATTTAAAATTTCAAAAAAAGTGTAGGGGTTTAATACAAGTGTATGAAAATTATTAAATAAAAAAAAATCACAAAAGTTCGACAAAAATGTTACTTAAAATCGGGTAAATTCGACATACTATTTTAAACTTATTCATTTTAATTCATAAACTGGCTGAGTTGTAGTTGGTCAAGGTGCGTAGAACAAAACGGAGTGGTACCCTAATGCAAGACAATAAAAAAGAGAGCACAATTTCGCTTGTGAAAGAATGTCTATCGGCAATTATGGCATTTTTTCATGTTGCTGATTTTAAACTTGTATGTAAAAACTTACATGTGTTTCTTTTGTAATAAAATACAAATTTGTTCGTTAAGAATGTGGCATGAATATATGTAACTATGCAGTATGCACATTAGGCTGCCTCACTATCTCCATATAAAAAAAAATTTATGGTCCTTAACTAAACGAATTTTAAAACTTAATTAATTTTATAATTCTCAAAAATATATTTCATCTCAATGCAGTCTCATTTTTGAGTTGAAACGAAATGTGAAAGTTTGTGTGTTTGTAGGTGACTGAATGAGTGAGTTTGTGGGTATTTTTGTTGTTCTTTGAATTTATGTCGACTGTACCGATTTACATAAAATTTTATACGCAGGTAGCTTATAAACCTGATTAATATACAGGATATTTTCTGAAGAGGGTTGCCACCTACTTAAAATGTTTATTGACAAGCGAACGAGGTTTAAAAAAAAGTGATTTCGAAACCATTTTAAGAGGTTCGCCGCCTGTTTAAAAAGTGAAAATAAATTATAAAACAGTGCGATGAAAACAAAAAAAAAAAATCAAGACACACGAAACAGTCATTATACTTACGAAACAATGGCCCAAATATAGTAAAGCTGTGTTTTTAGTTTTTCCCCCTGACGTCAGGATTTTTTTTAAAAAGAGTTTCAAATTTTAAAGCTATGATTATTTCAAAAAATTGTTTTAAAAAATCAATGGAATTTACAATAACAGTTCTATAGAATTGAAAAATAATTACTTTTTTTGGTTTACAAGGACGTTTAAGTATGGAAAACTTTTTTTGTATATTTTAGTCCTTAATAAATAATTTTTTCAAAAATAAATACTCAAAATTTTCAAGGATATTCAAGGATAAAATTTAAAAGGGAAATTTTCCGTACCCATTCGTCATTATGCACCAAAAATGTTATATGTTTTAATTCTACAGATTTTTTTTTTTATTCGATACCCATATTGTTATTCTACATTGCACTAAAATTTTTTAATAATTTTTTAAATTGATCATACTTTCGCAATTTCAGAGTCCTTTAAAAAAAATTCCGACGTCAGAGTGAAAAATTGAAAACGCAGTTTTATTGTATTTTCGCGATTAATTTAATTTATTGTGTGTAAAATTTACAATCGAAAAAGGTTCACGAAAGCTTTTATTTGAAATAAATTTGAAAAGGGTTGCCAACTTTTTAAGAGTAAAAAAAAAATTAAATTAAAAAAAAGTTATTTGTTTTTGTTATTTTTATGGCCTTATAACAATTATATTCAACAATTTTTATGAGCTCGAGGCCGTATTAAATGCAAACTTATTGTGGAAAAGCAACAACAATAATTTGAAAAAATGGTAGAAGTGATAGCTATTTCGGAAATCACCACATTTCCTCATCAGACTTCTTTCAGTAGGATTCGAACCGACGATCACCACTGACTCAGCCAGTTGCCTACGCACTGTGCTAAGTTTGTCTTGTTAATTCTTGTTGCTTATTTTCCACTATTTCTGAGCCTTTCTTGAGCTCTTTCAGGCATGAAAAACTTCGTTCAGGTGTAGCTATTGAAACGGGCAAAATATGGAAATATGTAAATTTAAAAAATTTTGACTTTCTAAATCTAATAAATTCAATAACTATTTTACATTGAAAATTAAGTAGCAACGCTGTTTAGAAATATGCCAGAATGGAGAGTACATCGTCGCTGGAACGATGAAATAGTGTAACATGAAAACTATAGTTTTGAGAAAAACGAATTGGAAGTTTTTATAAACCATTACAAACCATACAAATACAATTTCGTTTTTCGGGAATAAATTAGTGAGCCAAAGAAATATTTAAGAAAACTAAAGATTTTTCTAATAGATTAAAGGATTGTCTATCCAACTATCCACTGGTATAAGAGTGTAAATCTGTTTCTTTATTCGAGCGACGACATATTTTTTAATGTATGTGTATGTATACATTTGCTATATATGCTCGATACACCATTAAGATACAAGTTTGTATTACATTAAAACGTGGCAATCCTCCTGGAAAATATTTCTGGGTTTAAATTCTCAAAAAAAACTTTCATTTGATATCCATATGCAATTATTTTAGTTAAACTTTGTAAAATCGAAAATGAGTGGCAACCTTGCACTTATGTATATCCTAAGCGATAAAACTTGCTATAGAGGCAAATAATTATTTAAGAGCTATCGTTTAGTACCTATAAACAGTAATATTGTATCTTAATTTTCCAAACAGAAAATGTAATAAATATACGATAGAAAATAGGTGGCAATCCTATTCAAAAATATATCTGAATTGGGTTTTTTTTTCTAATTCCATTTGAAACTTATATTATGAAGTTTTATTTTATTTGTTGCTTATTGAAAATAGGTGGCAACCCCTTACGAATATTTTTGGAGATAAAATCAATACAGATAACCTTAAAATGCAAAACGTTATCTGAATACAAAATTGCAACAAAATCGTTAAAGCCATTTCAGCAACTTTTGTAATTAGAATTGTAGGCATTAAGCCTTACATACATACATCCTTCCTTAAAGGACTTAAATTGAATAGTTATAATTTGCTCAAAGAAGTGCTGGCAGCTATTTCTGCAAATTTAACTCGAAAACCGTTATTTTGCATTATGTCGTTCTTGCAGCAAGCGAACATTTTGTGTTTGAAAAACGTACATTTTCGTTTGTAAACGATGAGGGCAAAGAATGCGATCACTACTTGGCTTATGCACATATGCACCTTCGCACTTTAATTATTTCAGTGTCAGTACTTGGCATTTTACTGCCGAAAGTATGGTCAACGTCAGCTGTAGTGGGAAGGATTCGTATGTATGTGTGTAGCTATGTATGTGAATCGGCTTCATAGGAATGGCAGCTGTGCTAGAGCGTACTGGTCCAAAAAAAAGCAAGAAACAAAAAAAAGAAACTTAGAAGTTAGTTTGTACAGTGTGCAAATGTCGGTGATATGTGTAGGAAGTTTTGAAGCGAGCAGTAATCGAAATTTTGCATTTCAGTTAAAAAAGAAAT
>NW_016190899.1:0-3673 GCF_001687245.7 Rhagoletis zephyria | reverse complement strand
AGCGCCTTTTCGCCCTTTTCGCTCACGAATGTGCAGGGCAGTGCCAGAGGTAGTGTTCTACACTCTCGGCAGAAGCCATTGGCCGGCAAGCCCATTCTGCTAGCATGCCTTTGCATCAAGCAATGGCCCGTAATAATACCGGTCACCAGCCTTAGTAGAGGGCAATCTAACCGATTGGGTGCGTCGGATCTTTTCCTATCGAGGCTGTGCCAGATTTGCCGAGTCGTCCAACACGCGGGTTCTTCGAATCATATTTTATTTGCATTGTCGAAGAAGTATGTCTTGAGACATGTCTTACAGGTGAATAGCGGTATGCCCGCCGCATGGGAAGAGTTGACGTCAGACAGGGGGGTTTCCTTCTTCGCAAGCTCGTCCGCTACACAATTAGCTCTAATGTGTCTATGGCATGGCACCCACACAATGTTCATTCTATCACAGATATTTACAAACTTAAGAGAAGAATCGATAAGCCAGTGTGCAGCCTCTTTTATGGCCGCGAGTTCTGTTTGAAAGACACTGCAGTGGTGTGGCAGTATAAAGCAGAGCTGTAATGCGAGGTCCTTTGAGTGTATACCACTCCCTACTTTTAGATTTAGTTTAGAGTAATGCGTATAGGTGGCATTAGAGTTTTTTTGAAGGCCCCAGACCGAGTCATCCTCCAGTCTTTCCTCAAAGGGTGGTGTTGTGTAATTTGAATACCTAAACGAATCGGCTTTTTAATATTTGGTGTGACCGAAGCTGGTGTCTTTCCATTTTTACGGTGCATTTACTTTTACTGCATTGCAGCTCGGCTGTAGTTAGCTTCACCAAAAGGTCTACGGGCAGAAAGTTTAGTAGTGATTGCAGGCTTTGGTGGGTCTTGATGGTAGCATACCTTTAATTAGCATGCCTGCCGCTCTTTGAACCTGGGTAAGTTTAGAATTAGTGAGTGACTTATCAAAGACGTACCACTTGTGCATAAATCCAGGGAAGTATGTAAGGTTTAAAACCCAATTTCCTTCCTATAGCCGTTTTTCAGACGTAGAGGGCGGCAGTGGCCTTTTTTACCGCTCCTCTATGCTTCGTTGCTAGATCCGTTTCCTGAGGCTGTTATCGATTCTGTGAGGACATTTATAAAGTTTCCTTCTAAAGCCAACCAATTTCGGGTATGCAGCCATATTGAATGAAATGAAAAGAGGCCGGCTAAATGGAATTAAAGTTGACATAGATGCTAACACTGATTGCATTACGCCTGTTTGGGACTTCATTACAAAGATTTCCATTTGGTTCCCGACTATAGAATAATGGGGTGCAGGACTACCAGCAGCAGAGGGCGGTATATCTATCTACACTGACGGTTCAAAGAGGGAACAATGAAACGGAGCCGGTGTCTACTCGAAGAACCTGCAGATTAATAGGTCCTGCTTTGTCTTGCAAGCGGAAATCAAGATATAGAGAGGGCCGTTAGTCATTTATTTAGTAGTAGAGCTCTAGAAAACAAAGGCACTATTTTGGTCGGCAGTCAGGCAGCACTGAAGGCAATAGGATCTGAAACAGTAAAATCGGGAATTGTTTGGAAATGTCGCACCACGCTGGCGTCACTGGGGCGTATCAACGTCATTCTATGCTAGGTTCCAGGACATAGCAACGTTGAAGGGTATGTGCCGCCGGGAAGGCGGTGAGACCAAAAGATTACTATTGCCGCGGCTTAGTAGGAAAAAGACAGGGGACATACTGAATCTCAATAGATCTGCAGTAAGAGTCCTTACCGGCGTCGTCACAGGACATTCTGCTATAGCACCAACGCTTCAACGATAGCAAACACAAACAAGTACTCTCTGCAGAGGGTGACATGATGAGGAGGAAGAGTCAATTGACCGCTATCTGTTTCGATGTCCAGGTCTACAGACAAAGCGACTCAAGCATTTGTTTTCACGCTTATTCAACAGTTCAGGCGGAGTATCAGAAACTATTGGATCTGCTCGGCTTCATCAGGAATAATAATTGGTTCAGTAGAATATCGACTTAAAGCTACTCTTTCGATTGTAGGTAGGGTCGCCTCGTGACTCTTACATAAAGAGGGCACTCTCAATGAACAATTCTGACGTTCTCCTAATCTGACCTAACCTAAAGGCTCCTTCTATATCTAGAAAGTTAGATAGTGTTAGCTCATTTCATGCCAAGGATTTCTCGATATCGGAAACGATTTTGTGGATTCCACAGATTTGCTTTTAGAATAGGCGCACTGGCAGTCAGATAGCTTCTCCCACTTTGCGGAATGAATGTGTCCAGGACATACTAGATGTTTAAGAATGAAGTTGAAACGCTGATCGGTCGAAAATCGTTTGGCTTCAAAAGACTTACTTTTCATAAGAAGTATTTCGCGAAGTTCTTAATCAAGCAGGTCCGAAAGAGGCAAGGTATTCGCTATGTCAAGTCAATTCGGTTAAAAAATGATATGTTCGGGCTGGTACGGGGTTACTCCCTTCCTTCCTTATGGCTTCATTGACAAAAAACAAAATAGTTTTGAAGTGCTTTATGAAGTAAGATTTAAGTAAGAAGAAACATACTTTATATTTTTTATGAATTTTAAAGCTTAAACAGATGGCAGCATTCATCCAGATTAACTCGGACTTAATCCGGATCAACTGCAGTTAATTCCCGAGTTGATCCGAATAAACGGTGCCGTCTGATTATGCTTTATAATAATAAGGGTGTTAAAATATTTTCGAAGGTATTTAATATTGGAAATTTAATTTATAACCTTATAACTCGATTCTACATATGCACTTTCTTCAAAAGTGTATTAATTTTGTATTTATCTTAACTGAATAATATTTTTCAAACAGGTGGCAATCCTTCTCAAAAATATGTTTGGCAGTAAGCTTTCCTAAACCTCTTTAGTTTGATACCCATACATCGACATTTAATTTATCTTATCAATTTAATCAAATTCAAGTTTTCAAACAGGTGGCAACCTTTGACAAAAAATATTTTCAGCTGTAAGCCTTCTTAAACCTCTTTATTTTGGCAGCCATACTCTATTATTTACTTTGTCTTATCAATTTACTTAATTTGCTATTTTTAAATAGGTGGCAGCTCGCTAATTATTATTTTCCTATATTTTCAGTTAGACTTTAAGCAATGCATTGGTGAAGACTGAACTCGATTCCATGCATTAGTTTTCGAGTGATGCGCGTACAAACATACATACAGACAGACAGACAAAAATTCTAAAAATGGTTAATTTGGCTTCTTTTGCTCTAATAAATTAAATGTTTAGATAAAGTATGAATGTATGTATGCATACACATATATATATATATATATATATATATATATATATNTCATACTGAACTCCCCCCATCCACTGTGCCGTACAGCGTTTTTACGTACACACGTTGGCATGCTGCCACAATTCCGGGAAACTGGTTCTCCTTGATACATTTCACAAACTCATTAGAACTCAATCATAACTTGGCTAGAAGCGGCGTGTTGGCCTGCAGCAAAAGTAACAAATGCTCCTACATACACGTACAACAAAGGTATGTATGTATGTACGCCTGTGTGCTTATGTACGCCAACTCTGCGCAGTAGCGTGTGGCGCATGCGCAGTGAGCTATAAAATTCAAGCTTTCAATTGTCTATGCGCGTTGCTACTAACTAGTACCACCACTATAACTAGGCTTAGCTT
>NW_016190898.1:0-3674 GCF_001687245.7 Rhagoletis zephyria | reverse complement strand
AAAAAAAAAAATTACAGAACAATTAATTGACTTCCTTAGCATTTAACTTTTTTATATCTTTTTACAAAAAAAGAAAAAAAAATTGATACAGGTCATAAATCCCTTATAATTAAATTCCGTTTATTTTTATTTAGAAAAAAAGCTTTGTTTTTGCCTTAAGCCCACATTTGCTGACGAGCACTACCTTATAATTTATCATTATATTTTATTACGTAAGGAGCTACTTATTAATTTTTATTATTTGCATAAACAACAAGACAAGCTGGACAGTTCAAAACATAAAAAAAAAAAAAAAAAAAATTTAGCATGCGAACTAACGAGCTGACTTGTTATCTGGGTACCTACATGAATTTGCTTAAAGTACCCAGTGGGAAAATTTAATGTATGGTAATGCATTATTTTGCCCACGACGATGTCATAAGAAAATTGGACATTATATTTTGCATTACCAGTAATGCAGGAATGAGAATGTATTTTAATGTGAATTTTTTGCGACTTTTTGGATACATTAGAATGCTAATTACATATAAAACAGTAATAGAATCTAGAACTCATAAGAAATACATTAGATTATCACGTTTGTAATGCATTACTACTTTTCCCACTGGGTACGTATGTATGTATTTGCAAATATGCTATATGTACGTAGTATAACAATCGATCGGCTTAAATGCAAATATTTTATATTGATTGACTCTTGGCGTTTTCTACATTTACTCAAACAGTTAGCACAGAAGTTGTTTCTACCTATTTTATGATAAGTGAGTAAATTGTCGTTTGCGCTGATCTTCGAATTATTGATTTTGCGTNAGTGTCCAGTGCAAAAGACAGAATTAAAAAAAAAAATTACAGAACAATTAGTTGACTTCCTTAGCATTTAACTTTTTTATATCTTTTTACAAAAAAAGAAAAAAAAATTGATACATGTCATAAATCCCTTATAATTAAATTTCGTTTATTTTTATTTAGAAAAAAAGCTTTGTTTTTGCCTTAAACCCACTTTTGCTGACGAGCACTACCTTATAATTTATCATTATATTTTATTACGTAAGGAGCTATTAATTTTTTATTATTTGCATAAACAACAAGACAAGCGGACAGTTCAAAACATTCAAAACATAAAAAAAAAATATTTAGCATGCAAACTAACGAGCTGACTTGTTTATCTGGGTACCTACACGAATTTGCTAAAAGTACCCAGTAGGAAAATGTAATTTATGGTAATCGAAAAAATATTCAGTAAAACAGTCGTTTTCACATTCGAGAATGCTAAGAAAATTGGACATTAAATTTTGCATTACCAGTAATGCAGGAATGAGAATGTATTTTAATGTGAATTTTTTGCGACTTTTTGGATACATTAGAATGCTAATTACATATTAAACAGTAATAGAATCTAGAACTCATAAGAAATACATTAGATTATCACGCTTGTAATGCATTACTACTTTTCCCACTGGGTACGTATGTATGCATGTATGTATGTATGTATTTGCAAATATGCTATATGTACGTAGTATAACAATCGATCGGCTTAAATGCAAATATTTTATATTGATTGACTCTTGGCATTTTCTACATTTACTCAAACAGTTAGCACAGAAGTTGTTTCTACCTATTTTATGATAAGTGAGTAAATAGTCGTTTGCGCTGATCTTCGAATTATTGATTTTGCGCTTGGGTTGGGCTAAGTATGTGTTGACACATACTGAACTGTTTGAATATTTCAGACAAAAGTCTTGGGTGCTTTCGGTTGACATTTCAAGACAAAATTTTAATACAATTTTTCTCTAAGTCTGCTAGCTTCAATTTACAACCATCATACTACTTTTAGGACTATCCATTCTTATCAACTTATTCAGCATTCTAAACATCTGAAAGTCTGCGAGAGTAGTCCCAAGACTGAAACCAGCATAGTCTTATCAATCGAAANACAATCGATCGGCTTAAATGCAAATATTTTATATTGATTGACTCTTGGCGTTTTCTACATTTACTCAAACAGTTAGCACAGAAGTTGTTTCTACCTATTTTATGATAAGTGAGTAAATTGTCGTTTGCGCTGATCTTCGAATTATTGATTTTGCGTTTGGGTTGGGCTAAGTATGTGTTGACACATACTGAACTGTTTGAATATTTCAGACAAAAGTCTTGGGTGCTTTCGGTTGACATTTCAAGACAAAAAATTAGCTTCAATTTACAACCATCATACTACTTTTAGGACTATCCATTCTTATCATCTTATTCAGCATTCTAGACATGTGAAAGTCTGCGAGAGTAGTCCCAAGACTGAAACCAGCATATCAATCGAACACTCTCTTTTCCGTAGTAGTCAAGAAACATGAGTCCTTACTACATTCGTACCTCACGTGCAACCTGAGCCCAGCTTACTATGGCTTCCGTAAAATGTAAACCACCAAAGCACGTAACGTCATAAACACTCAGGCGTCTTGTGTCCTTAACCGAAACCGGCTTTGTGAGAGAACATTCCAAAAGTAGTCGACAGTCGTCAGCACTCTTCGAAGCCAAGAGGAATTAAATATGGCGTTGCAACTACTCTTTAAATTCTAATCTAGTAGTTTCGCTTATTTTCGATGCTGACGAAGGCACGATATTTGCGTCCAGCAATGGTATTGTTCAGCAACTATGTTTAAAAGGAAACCATTAACTGTCCGATCTTGCTCGTTTCTTCACTGCACGAGGCCTAACCCTCTTGAATAGAAAGCAACAGTGACCCTCTTCACCACCTTTACGAAAGAAGTCAGCAGTAAATTGGCATCACAGCAGATTGACGATACACCAATATCGGCGGTAAATAACCTGAGAATTCCCAGAGCTACTTTTAACAGCTTACAAGGAGACGGCCGGCCGATTCTAATTTACACTGCGCTAATTTGGTCCCTTGGTCAGCAAACGTAGCTTTAGACTTGTCGGAACACACCATTCCGGAANTAAACCACCAAAGCACGTAACGTCATAAACACTCAGGCGTCTTGTGTCCTTAACCGAAACCGGCTTTGTGAGAGAACATTCCAAAAGTAGTCGACAGTCGTCAGCACTCTTCGAAGCCAAGAGGAATTAAATATGGCGTTGCAACTACTCTTTAAATTCTAATCTAGTAGTTTCGCTTATTTTCGATGCTCACGAAGGCACGATATTCGCGTCCAGCAATGGCATTGTTCAGCAACTATGTTTAAAAGGAAACCATTAACTGTCCGATCTTGCTCGTTTCTTCACTGCACGAGGCCTAACCCTATGGAATAGAAAGCAACAGTGACCCTCTTCACCACCTTTACGAAAGAAGTCAGCTTGACGATACACCAATATCGGCGGTAAATAACCTGAGAATTTCCAGAGCTACTTTTAACAGCTTACAAGGAGACCGCTGGCCGATTCTAATTTACACTGCGCTAATTTGGTCCCTTGGTCAGCAAACGTAGCTTTAGACTTGTCGGAACACACCATTCCGGACAACGACGAGATGCCTTCTGGGGTCATCCCAACACCAATCGGGCCGCCAGTGCTCCCCACCAGGAAGAGGAAACAAAATGTTATCTTCAGCAAGAAATCCATGCTCGGCAACTATCGCAAAAGACATCCGAAGAGACACTTGCTGGAGGCAGAACCACTTTCTGTGTTCGTCAAAAGGCATCTCCACGAACTCGGGGGCAAGT
>NW_016190897.1:3484-3674 GCF_001687245.7 Rhagoletis zephyria | reverse complement strand
GCAACTTCGTCTCTTGGACCGCAGCTATTAATATACCATGCCAACACATAAATGCGGTTATCTCCTCAATCTTGCTCTGTAGCCCGTTACAGTTGAATTGGAGGAGCTTCATGTGGTTCGGGAGACGTGTTGTGATGTGGGGTGTGAGTGAGGTGTATGTTCTTGCCGCCGTTGGCTGTGTGTGCTGCTG
>NW_016190897.1:0-3066 GCF_001687245.7 Rhagoletis zephyria | reverse complement strand
GTCCGTAGTCCCGAACAGACCCTGATGTGACTCCACCCCTCGCAGGCATTACACTTGACTGAGGTGGAGTTGTGGTGTAAACGTCTTCGGCATACACAGCAGGTGTATATTTCTGGCCCAGGGTTTGACTCGATGCCAGCCCTGAGTAGGAGAATGCGTAGTGAATGTTGCCCTATGGACGGACAACTTCTGAGATACTTCGCCGACCTAAACGGGGTTAGATCGCCGAAACAACAGCCCTTGGTCGGGTGAAACCCGAGTCATTCCGGTACGTAGAACCGGCTGTCGTGGGAATGCTGATCACACATACTGCTTGTCGAAATTCATTTGAATTGATAACTGTGTGACATTTCAAAATGCCTTCGCCAAAGATACAGCCGAGGCGTATTCAATGAAGCTTGTTCAATACGAGCGTGAGCGTGAACGTTCGCAAAGCCAAAGAATTCATCTCATAAGCTGGTAACAAAGTATTACCCCGTGAAATATGCAATTCCAGAATTTGCACAATTCTTCATAGCTGAATTGCTGAATATTTTAACTGCATTACCAACGTTCCTAGAATCGCGCTGACAAGAACTGGTAACATTTTTTGGTAATAAAATTTTCCGGTTACAAAATCTTCGGTAACGTGCAGAATAGACCTGTAAGAAGAAAAATTTATAACAAAATAACTATAATAATTAAAGAGACGCTGGTTTGTATGAGGGCATTCAATCAATTTTAACAATCCCGGGATTTCGAAATGCTAAAAATTCTAAACCCTGCATCCCGGGATTTTTAGGGTTAGGTTCAGGTTAAACTCATAGCTGAGTAGACTGAATGAGGGTGTGCCAAATGAGTGGCCGGCAACGGTTGCGCTCAACTACTGCGCCTTCTGGACCTACCCAATGTTTCAAACATACAAAAATGCATTAATGGAACAGTGTTAAAGCATTCTTACAAGATATGTATCCCCATATGTAAATGCTACTTTTCTGATACATTTTAATATACGGGGACATACAAACAAGTAGCATTTACATATCGATGGCTGAGTGGAAGATCGACCTATCTCGGCTGCCAGTTCGAAAACGCTCTATCTCAAAAAGCTTTTGAAGAACGCCCTATTTCAGAATTTTATTGAAAAGCACCCTATCTCAAAATTCGGTTCAAAAACGCCCTATCTCACTTAAAAATGTATTGAAAATATGCTGATATAGGGCGTTTTTGAATCCGCAGCTGAGATAGGGCGTTTTTGAAACGAATTCTGAAATAGGGCGTTCTTGAAAAGTTTTTAGAGATACAATGTTTTCGAACTGGCTGCCGAGATAGGTCCATCTTCCACTCAGCCATCGATATGCAAGTGCATATCTTGTAAAAGCCCGTTTGTGCAGAAAATAGTATCGCACAACACGTCCGTTCACTAAAATTTTTGTACAAAGCTGAAAATATTACAAAAATTGCACTTCAAATTTATCAAGAAATGTACTTAAAACAACAACAACGTACATTCGCTTGCGATTCGCTATTACGTTTTCCTGTAAAAAATTGTTTACATACATACATATGTAATTTAGTGGAAAAACTAAAATAAAAAATCGTCTTTACTTAGGGTTTACACCAGACAATATTGTCAAGACAATTATGTCAAAATCAAGGCGTATTTATACAAGGTGGTGTTGATGGAGAATTTAGATTTTCGCCGCGTAACTTATTAATGTCAAAATTATGTGTTTGTTGTAAACAAGGCGAATTCATATTACAACAAACACAATATTTTGACATTAAAAAGTACCGCGGCGAAAATCTAAATTCGCCATCAACACCACCTTGCATAAACTCGCCTTGGTCAAAATGATGCATTTGTTGTAAACACGGCGAATTCGCATTACAACAAACACATCATTTTGACATAATTGTCTTGGCAATCAGTGTTGCCAGGTTTTCTGAATGAGAAAACGCCGCTCTTGGTCTGAAAAAACGTCATTTCCTACCCAAAAACGTCTTTCCCATGTATGCACACAGAATTGTTATTATTAAACTTTTGTTGTATACAAAGGTACATATGTACGTAACTGGCCGTTTCCACAGGATAAAATTTATTGCTGCCCAGCTGTCATTTTGGTCGCTAGATATAAGTTATATCAGTGGCAATATTTGTGTGGGCTTTTTATATCTTGATATAAGCATTTGTAAGATAGCTTTGAAAATTTATTTTCGCCGGAATTTAGAAAACAGGTTATTTTACATCCAAGTACATAATTACAAATGTTTTAACAGGAAACAGCTCAACTTTTGGTTTTATATTAAAATAATAATGATGTTGCAGCCAGGAAGTTTTCGTGCAAATGAAAATGTAGCTGTCCCACTACCGAATTGCCGGCAATAGATGGCAAGTTATAAGCTCTGATATATATTGCTCTTGAAGAGCAATGAGCGGCCGCCATTGGCTTTTTATATTCTAACATATGTATCAAGATATAAACTTTATCCTGTGGAGGCGGGCAGTAAGGTATATTAAAATGTCATTTCGACACAAGAAGATAGAATACAAGATTGCGCCGTCCTGGCCTTTGACATTTGTGTACCCCAAGTAAACATTGAATAAGCGAAAAGAAGAACGAGTAGAAACTGCCAAAACAGTTCAATTTACAGCAAAAAACGAGTTTTAATGTTGCTAAATGCGAAAATATTGAATTTTTCACCTAATCTTTTAGAGAATAGGTAAGGTTTTAGTGCACTCCATTGCTTTGCAACTAAAGAGCGAAATACACCACACAAGCGGTTTGACAAACCAAGCGAAATTTCCCTTTGCTTCAAGCCATTTGTGCTGTGTATGGGGGTGTTTGAAGGTTTGACGGCGGTTTGTCAAACCTTCAAACACCCCCATACACAGCACAAATGGCTTGAAGCAAAGGGAAATTTCGCTTGGTTTGTCAAACCGCTTGTGTGGTGTATTTCGCTCTTAAGGCTGCTTCAGCAAACGTTTTAGTGCACTCCATTGCTTTGCAATTAAAGGGCTAACTTTCGCCTAGCGTCATTTGCTTAAGAGCGAAATACACCACACAAGCGGTTTGACAAACCAAG
>NW_016190895.1:0-3674 GCF_001687245.7 Rhagoletis zephyria | reverse complement strand
CAAATTGTCACTTTAGGCCGTGTGGGTAACTTTTTGATTAGTTGTATTAGAAAATTGAGTACGCCATTCGCTTTAGCGGCTTATTCTTCATGAGGTTGGGTATTTTTTTTTCTTTCTTGTGTAAAATTAATGTGTTTTTATATAAGGATCCAAAGTTATAGCAAAACAGTTTTATATATCGCAGTTTTCGGAGTAGCTCATTCAGTTTTTGCAATAATGAATTTTTTTTCCATTTTGTTAGGTTTTTAGCGTCATATTTTCATATTCTGCTGCCGGAGGGANTTTTATCAAAATAAGTCATCTAATATACATACATTACATTGGTATACATTTTCAAACGATCATTAATTGCCGATCCGCCGCTGCTAAGAGCGCTCTCCGACTTGGGGCATCTAATAGGTTGCGAAGCTGCGATTGTCAAATCACGGAAGTCGACGTCGCCCGGAACTTCGAGATCCCGATCTCAAGATCTGGCCACTTCTCTTAGAAACTATCTTGGAGAGAGAGTCTTAAAGATTACTGATAAGAACTGTTAATTTGAAATTAATTTGTATTTTGGAGAATTTAAATAACTTAGTTACTCCATGTACCTATTCACTATTCGTATATTTAACTATCAAAAAATTTAAAGGATGTACGTACGTACAAACACAGCTTCGTTCAACAAATGACCATCCTTTATGAGCTACATATTTGCTCAGTGACCTCTACCCACATTACTTTCTAGTTGCATATTCTTTTTGATTTTTTAATCAGTACTTCTCACACTCTTTGGTCATCGCGCGTGAAATTTCAACAGGTTTTCGCCCGTTATATGCACATACATGTGTATGTACAAGTATGCGTGTAAATATTTGTTCTTGCATTTCTTATGTAATCCTCAAGAGCTTAAATGCTATTCTTAAACAAAAACACTCACTCACCTTCGTCTGCATTGCTGCCGCCTCGTCTGGCACAAGATAAATGCGCACAAAAGTGTCTAACGACTCGACGTTAAAAGGACAAATTAGCCCCTTTGCCTCCAGCACCATAACGCTGAGCTCCATGCCCTCGTCGGTGATGAAATTTCTGTGCATTGAAAATACGAAAAAGAAATGTACATATGTAGTGCAAATATGTATCTATGTTCATATGTACATATATATGTATGTATGTATGTATTAACATATGTTTGTAAAAATAATAGCTGTGGGCGAGTTAAGAGTGGACATGGAATATAGCGCCACAAATGCATTAGAAACGCATACGCGTCTGCAATGTTAGTAAGGCAAGCGTAATTAATATTAAACGTGTTGTGCACAAAAAAAAGACAAACACGAGTTCAGTCCACTGAAAAACCGATAATGGCGTGTAAGAAATTTAGCTTCTTAAGCTTAGAATACAGCTTTCAAGAAAAACGAAAAATCTATATAAAACGCACAAGAAATAGAAATGAAATTTTCTTCTATCAAAATTTCTTAAATCACTATCAAGGCGAATTCAAGATGTTTAACTGAATAACAAATATAACCACATAACCAGATAAACTGATAACCAGACAAGTGTGAACAACCCAAATAAATTGAAATAAAATGAGAAATGTCAAGGTAGAGGAGGAATCTAATCAGAGCTTCATCTGTTTCAGGGTCTTGGGCGATCGATCCCCGCAAAGACCATACCTGGTAATTTTCTGAAATTGAACTACCCTTCCACTCTATCTAAATAGCAAATTCTCCATAGAAGTCCCAGAGAGGAACGAATGGGCTAGATGCCATTTAGGTCAGGTACGATGATCCTAGAAACTGAAGTCTGGTGCTCATTAGGGCTTCGCAGTGGCACAAAGACCTAGACTCAGGATCGCAGCCTATCTACATAGATCTCACAAAACATCCGTTTTCGTTTACCTGACCACTGTACCGTTTTTCAGGCAGAACTAACAGGTATAAATGATGCCCCTTTGGCTCAGAGTTTCCTCTCCCTTAAAGCGGTCTATCACGATATATTCGAACAGCCTAGCTACTTCTAAATCTTAAAAATCCAACAGGATAACGTCCAACGTAGCCATTGACTGCATAGGTGATCTCACCCAGCTGGCATAGAAATGCTCTTTAATCGTTGTATGAACCACTGGACACAGGGGAGTCCCTCCCTGATAACCGCATGGATGGCAGGGATGGCGAGCTGGCAATGAATGCTGCCACGGAACTGTTAATAGATACCTTTAAAGTCCTACAAGCAGAATTTAAAAATTTGCTTTATTAATGATGTAAACTCAAGGAGGGTTGTGGAAGAGATCCTTCAGACTACAATGCAAATTTAATCAGAAAAATCAATGGAAAGCAATCTAAAGTTCTTGTACGGCTCGACCGCTGCTTTCTAAGGTTAGTAGTTGCTAGAATAACCGGACACTGGCTCATAGAAAGGCGACGAAGGAGGCTAGATTATTGAATACTATATTTGCCATTGACCTACCTCGGCTAAGACGCGAAAACAAATGCAGCCGATTTTCTCGATTTTATGAGATATATGTAGCCTTGGTTCAATTTATAGGTGATATATGTAAATTCTGAGGGGTATCGCAACGGGCTGGTTTTCAGCTTAAGTCTGTCTCCGTGCTCCACTTGCGCGGCGGCAGGAGCTCTAAGCTATCCTACTTTTATGGAGGACACTTTTTCGAAAATATCAGGAGTATTTAAAATCTATTCTTGGCTTTTTGTTCAACGAAACTGTTTTAGATTTCTGAGGGATCGCCTTTCGAAGAGACACGAAAGAGGCTTCATCTATTTATCGAACGGAATCCATATTTCCGGCAGACCACTCTAAGGAAGCCAAGGGAGAGATGGAGTCTACTAACGGGTTTTATTGCTAGACAAGTGTGTTCTTGTTTGACGATTAGGATTCAGTTTTCCAGATGTATATTTTTAAAGAGGGCAGAAAACATTTTGGAAGACACTTTTTTCGCAAAACTAGGTATTATAAGAAAGACATCCGCCAATAGATCGGAATGACTTGGGATTTTCAAGAATAAAATTTCAGGAAATCCCTCGAAGGGCCTCACTTACATCTTAGTTATTACTTAATAATGAAAAGACTCTCTAAATATGCATCTACTATCCTCATTTCCTACTGGGTACACATTTGTTACATTTGTACATATACATGCTAACATGTATAGCAGACCAGTGCAAGTTAAATACGTACATATGTTTGTGTTGGAAACCTAACCAACAAAGCTTTAAAAAACACCAACAACACGGATAACATTTGCAACAAAAATAATGCAGCACATGATTCGGGTGAATGCACATTGCACACTTGAAAGGTTGTTAGCACATAAAACATAAGTGCCGTAACCCAACCTAGCCCACGTAGCTAGTCTGTAGGTTGTATTGCAATTAGAGGTGGTGGTGGAGAACATTGTTGCCATATGTGAACGGACGTGTATGCAAGCTTATTTATCTGTACATAGCATCTGCTGGTGGCAAGAGTCCTATTGCGGTTGGATGAAGTGCACTAACATTTGCCGAAGCACAACACCACTAACAATATGGGCCTAGTTGTTTTTTCCCAGCTAGCTATCAACAGCAGGCGTTTTTGCTACACATATGCACATATACTTCTTGACGCCCCCCACCGTTGCCCATTCTTCTCGCTACTCACTTGTCATATTGCAATCCGACACACAGGTATCCCGT
>NW_016190893.1:0-3675 GCF_001687245.7 Rhagoletis zephyria | reverse complement strand
AAAAAAAAAATTCTATAAATAAATTGAATAAGAGTAGATTAGCTTAGGTAGAACTGGTTGGCTAATAAAAGCATCACATAGCAGTAAATGAAGAATTCAAGAAACCATCTTAGCGAATTTAGGAATTTTGTAGAACTCGTCATTGGTTGCTTGCGCGAGGTTAGTGGCCTCCTTAAAGCAGTTCAGATGTAAATTTGTGACGCTGTAGTGAGATCATTGAGCAAATGGTTAATCTTGATTTTACTAAATCAAATTCAAATAAATTATAACATAGCTGCGGTTTTCTCCCCATACACTACTCATAAATATGTACATACATACATATGTATACATATCCTTGTATACCACATAATTTAGCCATTTATTGCGTCACTTGCAGACAAAGCAGCACCGCAATCGGTTGGTTGGTCAGGTGCAATCCACGCGCCAACAAACTTACCCGCACAACCGCAAGGGCAATCAAAATCAGATCAATCGAAATTTAATAAACTTAACTAGTTTTGCATTACGATTTCCAATGTCAGAGATAAGTATCCTAACGCGCTAATTGTTGTGGTAATTTCATCAGCGTGATAGCCATTTTTGAGCAACAAAAAGTGCCAAAAGCCGCATAATTGAATGACAGCAAAATAGTAAAAACGAAGAGCAAGCTACTGTTGTGAGCAGCTTTTTTACGAAGGAATTATGTACACTAGGGTGGTCCAAAAATGCATGTGGAAAAAGTAATGTCGGAATTTTTATGCTCTCACCCCCTAGTAATGTTCTATGCCGAAAAAATATACCCCTGCTTTTTTATTTTGAAATCAAATAATATTTAGAGATCGCTCAAAGCGCTGAAAATATGCCATGCACTTTATATGGGATAAAACACTTTTCGTAGAAATGGTATAGAATTCTTGACAATCAATATTTTTCAAACGGAAAACTCGGTTTTTCTTCAGAGTGAAGAGCAGTCTTGCATAGTGCAAGTTCTTAATTAAAAAATATATATTTTTATCCTTCTTGAAATTCCTTTTCAAAAGTATTCTCAAACTAAAATTTTCTAAAGAAAGGTCAGGAATAAATCACTTTCAAACCCATTTCAATTTGAACCCATCTTTTAATAATTCATCGAACTTACTGAATAATTTGACTTTAACTTTTTAAACACGTGGCAACCCACTTGAAACATTCGAAATGTTCAAACTAAAGATTTCTTAGCATTCTTTCCTTTGACTGCGGTGTCTTTATATTTCATTAACTTTTTGAATTAGTTAATTGATTTAGACCTTTCAAAACGGTGGCAGCCCTCTTCAAAAGTACTTTCAAGCTTAATCATTGTTAACTCTCCTTCGCCGGATGTATCGTAGATACATATTTTAATTAATTGATGAATTAAGTGGAATTTTAATTTTCAAACAACCCCGCTAAATACAGTTCAGAAATAAAAAATTTCCAAACCCCCTTCTATTGATAACCATATTTTAATTCATAATTCATTTAACTTATAAAATATTTCGCATTTAACTTTTTAAACAGGTGGCGATCCTCTTCCAACAATTCAAAAATATTCTTACGAGTTCAAACTAAAAATTTTTTAACACTCCATCCTTTGACATCCATATTTTGATATTTGGTGTAACTTGTGTATAAGTAAACTAAATTCGATATTTCTAGCAGGTGGCAACACTCTTAAAAATATTTTCAAAATACTTTCTGAAACCCCTTTCGTTTGGCATACATATGGTGATACATACTTCTCTTACTTAAGATGATTTTTTAAACAGGTGGCAAGCCTCCTATACTTCCGCTAAGAAACAAAGCTTTTCAAAACCATTTCGATTGATATTCATTTTGTAATAATTAATTAATATGGTTTAATAATTTGAATTTAATTAAAAAAGTAAAATCTATTGCAAAACTACAGTCCGAGGCTTTTAGTTTGACGCCTCATTTTGGAACATCGAACGAACGGTGCGCATTTGATGGCATTGACTATTAAATAATTTAGTTTGACATCTCATTTTTGAAAATCGGGCGAACGGTACAGATCTTTTATCCTGAACGAAAAATCTCTTCGCGTATTATATATATGTATATAGGTATGAGCGTGAGTGGTTAGTTTTTACTTTTTTAGTGTACAATCTTTTTTTACAATTTACATNATATATATATATATAGGTATGAGCGTGAGTGGTTAGTTTTTACTTTTTTAGTGTAAAATCTTTTTTAAAATTTCATTTGAATACAATTACGCGCTGAAATCTTGTTCTAGTTGTTGATTCACGTTTTTGTATAAAAATGTAACATCTCATATCTGGTGAAGGCAAAAAGCTTTCGATATTGAGGCCAATTGAAAAAATTTCTACGCCAGTTCTGCAGTTTAGTTTGAAGCTGCATGGGTTAGTAAAGATTCCGAAATATTCATATGACTGAGTTAATGGCTTACACATTACATTTTGGGCAAAAATGTTGTTTTGCTTATATTTAGNCCTGAACGAAAAATCTCTTCGCGTATTATATATATGTATATAGGTATGAGCGTGAGTGGTTAGTTTTTACTTTTTTAGTGTACAATCTTTTTTTACAATTTACATTGGCCGCTTTTAAAAGAAGAGACTTAATTGAGAAAATTAAGTTGAAATTTTCTTTTTGATAATTTCTTGAGAAATTTTACTTAAAATATTTTAATAAATAAACATATGTATGTACATACATACATACTATATGCAATTAAATATTTCATATTTCATGCCAGATGCCTCTCCAAATGCGTAAACATGCTTCCGTACATTCTCGTAGGTCTACATATAAAATATTTGCAATATTTTAAAGTCGTTGTACGTACTTTTGTTGTTCATAACCAAGATACGAATGCTTTGTACATACATACATACATACATACGAACTTACACTGCTCAGGCGTAAATATTTGCTTTCGAATATCAGGAATTTTCTACTGACTTAATCAAGCTGAACAAGCACACTACTAAATAATTAATAAGTTTCGTTTAAATTTCGTATTTATCAAATAAAATAGGATAGGACAATTATATGTGCATACATGTTTGCGTATGTTTGTACATATATACATCCATAAATATATGTGCTGTTAGTTATATAAATAATAATTCCATTTTACTTTTTTTTAAGTGCAACTGCATTTTTGATTAAATATTTATAATTTCTGAGAATCTATTACACCGTTCAGCAGTCCATTTTACGCAAAAAAAAAATCAACAGTTTCGTGAAACTAGTGGCCAAATATAGTAAAACTACATTTTTCGTTATGCTCTCTGACGCCAGGATATTTTTTAAAAGGACTGAAATTTTAAATTTAATGGTTAATTCAAAAAATCATTGAAACTAGTATAGTGCAATGTAGAATAACAATAAGGGTATCAAATAAAGGCATACATTTTGTAGAACTTAAGAATTTTTTTTTTGTGCTTAATGGCGAATAAGTATTAAAATGTCTTTTTATAAATATCCTTGAAATTTTATAGTATTTGATTTTGGAAGGGATATATATGTATGTTAAGGTCTAATACGCTCATTACAATATCCTCAATTTTTGTCCTACTATTCGTACTTGTGCACCGAAGAATTGGAGTATTTTCAAATATAGAGAATTTTCTCTTTTTTTGATACCTAACGGGTGATTTTTTAAGAGCTTGATAACTTTTTTTTTAAAAA
>NW_016190892.1:0-3675 GCF_001687245.7 Rhagoletis zephyria | reverse complement strand
AAGAAGAAAAACGGGAAGAAATGAATCCCAATTTGGGGGAAAAATATAAGATTTCATATTTTCTTCTAAACAAAGTTAGGTTTTTTATAGTATATTCGCAATGAAATAAAATAAAATAAGATATAACACCATTTTGAGAAAACAAAATGTGTATACAGAGAAAAAATAAAAAATAAACAACTACATTATTAGGCAAAGAATTTTTAAAGACGTAACACTGATTCAGCTAAGGCAGTTAATATGGCGAAATTAGAGCGAGAAGCTGCCAACCGATAACACCTTGTATTATTGCATCATGTATTAAGGCACTCGGCACATTACGCGCCTAATCAAAGTAGAGTAATCGTTTCGTCATGCCGAAACGAATGCATGACGACTCGACTTCTGTACACTTGCACGCCGCACTAAGGGGTATTTGAGCCAAAAAACCGGTCAAAATTATTTAGGGGCCTATATTATCTCAAAATACAATAAAAAACAATATCTTATCAGTATTTTGGATTTATTAATAAAAATACATAAAAAAAATCCTTTGATGTCTGGCCGCATATATAACATCGCATAGTTGATGCAGTGTCCGTTGCGGAGTTGCAGACCTTTTCGTCTACCATTGTCAGAAAAATATTGTGACTGATTTTCAATGATATTTCACTGTTTACAGTTTCCTTCCGATTTTTAGCTTGATTTTCGATGTATTATAAAAGAAAAATTTTTTTTTTTTAATTTTGCCTTTGACTAAAAAAATGTAAAAAGGTTGGGGTAGGTCGGGGGAGATTTTATTTTTTTTTCAGATAGGCAAAGGTTCAAACTTTATTACCACATTTTACATGTAAGGCGACAAAGCCCGACACATAAACAAAAACACTATTGTTTTAAACTTTTTTTAAAAATACCACGTTTTTAAAAAGGAAATTTTCAACATAAGTCTAAATGCGGAACTTCGACAGTAACATATTTTTTTACAAAGTACATACCTTCAACATCCATATTCAATGCGAATTTTTCTGATAATTCACCATACGAAGATATATTAACACAGAGAAATATGTAAAATAATCAAAAGCGCCGAGAACCACGTGTCTTTGTTCAAAGGCTAGGTTCCGACTGATTATGTGGCCAGACGCAGTAAAACACGCGGGTTTGGGGGCTGGGGGCGGTGAACCGGTTATTGTACTTATTTAAACATGCATTGTTTGTGTCATTTTATGGAATTTAGAAAAACCACTTTTGACCGGTTTTTTGCCTCAAATACCCCTTAGTGCCCAGCTAATAAACACTTTCTACACATAACAAATTTTCTGGCCGTCCTTTCGCAACACGCACTTCCGCAAATATTTCTGCTCCGAAATATTGCATAAACGCTTGTGGTTTAATACAATTTGCGCGAATTTTAGCACGAAATCATCCATTTTCAATTATTTTCTGTTGAATTGACAAATAAATTTTATTTCCAATACAAAAAAGTAAATAAATGATGATTTCAAAACTGCAAGCGCCTTACAATGTTGGGCGCTGCGATNGCGAATTTTAGCACGAAATCATCCATTTTCAATTATTTTCTGTTGAATTGACAAATAAATTTTATTTCCAACACAAAAAAGTAAACAAATGATGATTTCAAAACTGCAAGCGCCTTACAATGTTGGGCGCTGCGATTCATGAAGCTTTTATGATTAGGCGAAAACAAGATTTTGAATCGTAATGTACAGAGCTTCATTGAAATACATGTGTTCGGCATAAAAGCTTTGTATGCCGAAACGATTACACCACTATGATTAGGAGCTTAATGTGTGGAGTGCCTTATTGTTCTATTTCGTCATATTTAAGATTTGGGGTGTTCACAGTTCGTTCCAAATTGTGTCTGAAAATGTAGACGTCTACATTTTGAGACATCTTTAGCATCAAACTGTGAGCACCCCTTTCTAGCAGTCGTCGCAAAATCGTCTCAAAACTTTGCTGGTGTTGCCAGACATTTCTTCTTTGCGTGCTTTTTTATATGTCGCCTTTCGATTTTGTTTCTGAAAAATTGTAATTATTTAACTTAATTACCAATTCCTAATATTTGTTATTTCTTTTCCTTGATTTGTTTCTTTTCATCAGAAATTGCGCTCAAATTAAATGCAAATACAGAAAACGTGCCCAATAAATAAAAAAAATGTGATTAGTATTGCCATAATGCAACCCTGCTGCGAGGTTGCAAAATGTAGACGCGTAAAAAACATACCTTTGAGTGTGACAAAATGTAGACGGCGTCGTTTTCCAATTTTGTATGGGAAACAACAACACCACAGATTTTACGGTTAGAAAACGTCTTAAAATGTAGACGTCTACATTTTGAGACACTATTTGGAACGAACTGTGAACACCCCAATTGTCTTCTCTGGGCCTGTGCCAATCGGTAACTTTTTTCTCTGTGGTGAGACGGGGTGGAAAAATTTGCTATGGTGTACAAATAAATTGAATTTTGCTGTGCCAAATGCAGAGTTAAATTTTGACAGTTGAAAAACCAAACAAACGCTCGTGCGAAAAAAATTTTCTCTTTTCTATCATTTGGCATAGGCCCTCTGTAAATAGAGCGAAAAGTTGCTATTTTTTGTACTTTAGCAAAAGGTACTTCCATTTTAGGTAACAGTAAAAAAGAAACGTTCATTGACAATTTATTTTCTAGTGAGTTATACTAGCTCAAACATTGTGATGGTCTCCAAACTAAGTATATGAGGTATTTCGAGCTTCAGACACTAAACGGGATTTCGTTTCGGCAATTATGAAAGAGTGAAATACACATTATGGAAGAAGAAGGAGACCTGAAGGAAAAAATTCATTTAATATACATCTATATGTAAATAGGCAATCACACCCCTTTTACGGCTAAACTATAGTTCTAAGGTATAAACAATTATATATCATTAGAAAGGTATTTTGATGCTGATGTACAGGCGATTTTTTAAATTTAAAATTTGCGCAACATAAAGCGAACAAATCAATTCAAAAGTGGCACCAATACCAATGCCATACATCTACATGGTTGGGCCGGAAATAACACCTAAATGTAAGCTTTACCATTGATACTGCATTGCAAAAACGTGCTAAGCAACAGTTTAGGAACAAGATTTATTTAGATTAAGATTCATGTATGAAGGAAAGAAATAATGAGTATGTAGAAGAAGGAAGGGATGAAGACAAAAATTAACATAAAAGTAAAGAATGCTAAAGGTAAAAACACCGAGAAAGGTAAATTTAAATACTCAACATAATGACAAAGGTGTGGGTGAATATGTGTATAGATAAAAAAAGAATGAGGATGAAGATCATTAAGATTATGAAGAAGATGAAGATGAAGATGAAGATGAAGATGAAGATGAAGATGAACATGAACATGAACATGAACATGAACATGAACATGAACATGAACATGAACATGAACATGAACATGAAGTATTGATAGAAGAAGATGAAGATGAAGATGAAGATGAAGATGAAGATGAAGATGAAGATGAACATGAACATGAAATGAACATGAAGATGAAGATGAAGATGGAGACGCAGACGAAGACGAAGACGAAGACGAAGACGAAGACGAAGACGAAGNCGCAGATGAAGACGAAGACGAAGACGAAGACGAAGACGAAGATAAAGATAGAGATAAAGATAAAGATAAAGATAAAGATAAAGATA
>NW_016190890.1:0-3675 GCF_001687245.7 Rhagoletis zephyria | reverse complement strand
ATGAAGCCATGAATATAGATTACACTTTCACTCGGTAATACAAATAAATTTTGATTTTGAATAGGTATACGAATCTCATAATTGTTGTTAAAAGTCATTAAATATGGTGTTTAGCTATGATATTCTGNTTTATAGTAGTTGCAACTCCGAGATTTCGAGTGCGATCTACTTCAAACCCATTAATTTCATAACGTATTTCATCAAATAAGTATGCTGCAAAATTATTCTTCAGTTTTACTTCTGTAGAAGTGTTATCAGTTTTCGTTATGAAGCCATGAATATAGATTACACTTTCACTCGGTAATACAAATAAATTTTGATTTTGAATAGGTATACGAATCTCATAATTGTTGTTAAAAGTCATTAAATATGGTGTTTAGCTATGATATTCTGTTTTTATAATACTTTCATCAGTTAAAGGTTTCTGATATACATTAAGTATTACATTCATGATTGTAATTTTAATCCTAGAGATATTGAGTACTCCTTATTAAGTTTAGATAGTGACCCCCTTCGACGTTTTTGATAATCCTTTGTTGCTTCCTTATCAAAGCGTGAAGATATACTAAATAAAGGTTCTCTTCGTATAATGTTTTTATTATAAATAATCATTATTCTGGTTTCAAATGTAATCTAACAGTAATTTTTTCTCCTCGGAAATTTATAAGTTTTCCGTCTTGATCTAATAACTTTATTGTTATGTTGTTTATATCTCTACAGTTCACAGGCAAACAAGTTACATTTTGAGGTTTCTCTTTTATTTTATAGCCAGGTGAAACATCTAGAGAAAACTTATGAATAGTATGATCAGAATTATTATTAATATATGATTTAACTGTTATATTACATTCAATACGCACTGTGTTTACATTCAAAATATTTAAAGGTAAATCAGACTCAAATTTTGTCACCTTTTTATTATTATAATTCTGCTCTTGAAAAACTGATTTTATTTGAACGATCTGCAACGATCCATTTCTTTGAACGTTCTCTACCTCATATTTAGAATTAACTTCTAGCTTCCTTCTGCTAAACCCAAGTAAGTGTCGTATACTTCTTGGATGAGTAAAATCAATATCCATAGACGTCGTTATTTTAGTTGTAAGAGTGTTGTTGTTAGCTTCAATTAAAAGTATAGCTGTTTCATCAATATCTTTTAGAGTTGAAGTTAAGAAAAAGGCAATATCTTCAAGTTCATAGGAACCAATAGGTATTTCAATAGTATATAAACCAAAATGAAATAAGTTGTTATAGACATCTACATTAGGTATAGAATTATATGTTGTAAAATTTATAAGCCCACACACATAGCGGGAAGATAGTTCAATTGGCGGAAAATATTCCCCCACTAAAGTTGAACTATTCCCAGTTAAAGTAATTGTTATTGACATCATGAAAATCAAATTAGAAATAAAGTTAAATTTATGATTGTTTTATTATTTATTTTATTTCATTTTAATTAATCCAAGAATTATGGTCATTAGAGAACCCTAACCATTTAACAAAAACGCTATTTCCGTTTGTTTTTATAATCTTTTGAATTAAATATGTGTTTGGATAATGTGTTTTTAATAATTCATTTTCACAAAACACTCCAATTATAGGTTTTCTTTGCTAATCTTCTAATAAATAGGTTATAGGATTAGTATTTTGTATAATACTAATTTTAAAAATTTCAGTGGTCCAGTTTGGTGTATATCCTTTATCAAACATATGCTTATATTTACTAATGCGTACATAATCTCCGACTTTTAGTTTACCAGGTTTGAAAACTTTGATATGATTATATGCTTGTTTAAGTATAAAACGTTCATTATTTTTAGTAATAGAAATAGGGGTCATCCCAATTGTTCTATGTCTTTTGAGATTATATTGGTTTATTAAATCTTTATATATATTAGTCCATTGATAATTTCCTTTTAAACTAAATCTTTTCCATATCATTTCTTTTAAAGTTCTATTGAAACGTTCTACAATGGAAGCTTTCATTATACTATATGTTGAATAATGATTAATATTATACTTTCTCACCAAATTTTGAAATTTTATATTATAAAACTCCTTACCGTTATCCGTTTGCAAGTTTTTTGGTATTCTGTTTTCTAAAAAAATTTTATGCATAGCTTTAGTAATATCTTCACTTCCTTTCGATTTAATTGCAACTGCCCACACATACTTTGAGAATGTATCTATTATAGTTAAAATAAACTTACAGTGACGACCAAAACTGTAACATGGTTTAATACTTTTTGTTTCAGCCACCGCTATATTTCCAAGTTCTAACGACTTTCATCCTTTTGTTGAATATTCTTGTTGGTACATCCCTACTCCCTCTCTCATAATGATTTGAAGTCAATACAACGACAATAAAAAAACCAGCAAAAAAAATGTAAATTAAGGCAGATGTTACAGTTTTGCACTCACTCTCAGTTTTGCATTTGACAGTTATCTTTTACTTAGTTGGAAGTCAGATGACTTTTTTCTATATTGTAATTTATTGAAGAAGTGATCACCAGTAAATAACATAGTTAATCAGGAACCATAAATGTAAATAATAGATTTACTGCGGAAAGGCGGAACCGCACGAAAAGTGGCAAAAAATTTTGGAATTTGCTACTTAAAAATGTTAAGACTTAGAAAAAATATAGCCTAAAGTGTTCCCAAGGACAAAGGAAGTCTGTTAAAAAATATTACGGTACGATATCTTGTGAACTTAGAAGCAAGTAGCGATGCAGCCACTATTACAGAAGCGCTTAAGGTATTAAACTTTAATGCAAATCAATAGACAGCGAGGCGAAGAATTGCCAAATTGAGCGCAAAGGCATCATAAAGTAGAAAAAACCAAATTTGATCATAATACATGTGCGAGTGTGGCAGCATTTCGCTGCATCGCACGAACACCGAACCGTTGCCTATTGGGATATGTTAGGCCGTTCAGAATGCAATAAAAAACATATTTTTAAGTTTCAATTGAAGGTTATTTGGTCCGAAAAGACTAAATTAATCGCTTTCAATCAGATGGCCGGGCATGGTATTGGGTAAAAGACCCAAATTAAGCCTAAGCGCATCATGTACTGCAAACTGTGAATCACAGTGGTAGGATCTTAATTGTTTGGGGTTGTATTTCAAAAATTTTGTTAGTCCGTTAGTATGCATTATGCGTAAGGAACAGTATCTGTTCATATTTCAACAAAATTTGCAAGATGTAGTCGAAAAATGAGAGTTTCTGCTGAAAAATCACCCAAAACATACTGCATATGTTCGTAAAGACTGGATACAAAAGCAAAAATTTGCTAATTTGAAATGACCTCCACAAACCGCGGACATGAATCTCATCGAGAATTTGCGAAATCAACTAAAAGCACAGCTTAATAAGTATCAAAGTCCGTGAAATCGACTACATGAGCTGTCAAAGCAAACTAAGGATATACCTCCAGAATTTTTACAAAGATACAAATAAGGTATGCCAAATCACATCCAGGAACTGAAACGGGCAAAAGAGTACTGAACATTGTGTTCTTTTTTCGTGAAAATTGGTAAAAAGCTCTTAAAAATATATGAGTGCAAAACTGTAACATCTGCCTTAATTTACATTTTTGTCTGCTGGTTTTTTTATTGTTGTTGTATTGACTTCAAATCATTATGAGAGAGGGAGTAGGGATGTACCAACAAGAA
>NW_016190889.1:0-3675 GCF_001687245.7 Rhagoletis zephyria | reverse complement strand
CCACGCGAATAGTGAAATGTGCTACTCTTCGTAGGGACCGACGACATATCGTCGATGTTTTTGCAAAATCTTACGGCACTCAAATTTTACAGTAGAGTGAAAAAACGGGTTTTGTTTGAAGGCATTGCCTTGATAGGCGATATTTTCTCGAGTTATTATTTAACAAATCTGCTCTTTTCATCAGGATTTTACGATTTTTATGCACAAATATCGATGCCTGGAGTTCAAGGTTACTAAATCCCATTTTAGCCATAACGGTTTTGCTAAAACATCGACGATATACATACAAATGTATCTGTATAAGTCACAATAACTGTTTCGATAAAAAGACCCCACATAGATAATGAAATTAATGAACGGCTAGAAACCAAAATAAGCGAAAGCATGAAAATGATAACAGTAACATAGCCACCATGNATTTAACAAATCTGCTCTTTTCATCAGGATTTTACGATTTTTATGCACAAATATCGATGCCTGGAGTTCAAGGTTACTAAATCCCATTTTAGCCATAACGGTTTTGCTAAAACATCGACGATATACATACAAATGTATCTGTATAAGTCACAATAACTGTTTCGATAAAAAGACCCCACATAGATAATGAAATTAATGAACGGCTAGAAACCAAAATAAGCGAAAGCATGAAAATGATAACAGTAACATAGCCACCATGACAACGACGCTAAAAATAATAAATACACAGACGCAAAAAATAAACAGAAGCACTGCATCTGAGTACCGCAAAGAAGCAATAAAAGAGGGAAGCTGAATAGCACCAATGAAAGAGGGAAGAAAAACTACATAGCACAAGAGGGGGCCCGGTATTGTAAATATGAAGACATGCAGCGCTCCTTATAGACGCATATGCACGCATACAAGTGGGTTGACAGTGGCTGCAGCCAATATGCATTTGCATTTGTGGGCATACAAGTTGGGAGAGCTGACGAGCTCAGGCAGACAAACGTCAACGAATAAAAACAAAATTCGAATACATAACAAGAAACCAAGAATACTATATAATGTTTGTATGTATCAACATACATACATGCATGTATTCCTATAGCGTGCTGGCAGCACACAAGCTAGTTCACCCGGCTGGCTATACAGCTGGTTGAAGAGCCCATGACTAACTGGCGGCGGTAGCCTCTATTGACTGACGCGATGTTGGTGATTTGTCGCACTACGCCAAAGACGCTGATTTGATAACTTTACCAGCATATGTATATACATACATACATATATACATACATTTATGCGCATATGAAGATTTAAATACAACACAAACTCATAACTGCAACAGCGATACATATTTAGCACACAAGCGACCAAAGCATGAACGCACGCGCCACCCAACCAACGAATGCACTTCATTAGATAGTATAAATATTAAGATTATTGTATTGCAATCGATAGTTCGCCGATTGCTCTTCATTGTTTGTTCATTTTTAACGTTTGTTCCTTAGCCAAATATTTATAATTAATTTTTTACATTTCACAATTCATGCATTGAGCACCGCAGTTGAAAAAATTTCATTATTTTCGTTTCGTTGCAGTGAGATTTTCGGGACTACTTTGGGATTTTTAGGATTCCCTGTATTCTCGGAACTATTTCAAGAGTTTCGGGACTATTTCGGTATTTTCGGGACTACTTGGGTATTTTCAAGACCACTTCGACATTTTTAGGTTTCTCGGTTCTATATCGGTATTTGCAGAATTATTTTGGTCTTCGATTTTCGTGACTATTTTGGAATTTTCGGGACTACTTCGAAATTTTCAGGATTTTCCGGATTCTCGGGACTATATCGGAATTTTCGAGACCATATACCATTTTGAGTATAATTAAAGCGCCTTTCTTCTGGTGTGCATTCGTTGTAACTTGCGTTTGAAATGTTTGGTCAAAATTGGTTTTTATACAAATTTTCCATTGTNGCTATACAGCTGGTTGAAGAGCCCATGACTAACTGGCGGCGGTAGCCTCTGTTGACTGACTCGATGTTGGTGATTTGTCGCACTACGCCAAAGACGCTGATTTGATAACTTTACCAGCAATAATAAGTGCATATGTACATATATACATACATACATACATTTATGCGCATATGAAGATTTAAATACAACAAAAACTCATAACTGCAACAGCGATACATATTTAGCACACAAGCGACCAAAGCATAAATGCACTCGCCATCCAACCAACGAATGCACTTCATTTGTATAAATATTAAGATTTTTGTATTGCAATCGATAGTTCGCCGATTGCTCTTCATCTCGGGACTATATCGGAATTTTCGAGACCATATACCATTTTAATTATAATTAAAGCACCTTTCTTCTGGGGTACATTCCTTGTAACTTGCGTTTGAAATTTCTGGTCAAAATTGGTTTTTATAAAAATTATATGAGAAAACTCCTTTTGAACTACTTTTTCTTCAAAATTAGCCTTATTAGGATACTGTTAACGTACTTCTGGTGTAAATAAAATTTATTTCCCTTTCGTTTCATATGCATATGACTATACCCAAATTTTCCGTTTAATTAAATTTTAAATATTAAAATTAATTATTAATGTGTGGCTAGCGAACGAACGTTAAAAATGGACGAACAGTAAAGGAACAATCGATGAACTATCTATCAATTGCAATACAAAAATTTTTATATTTATACTAATGAAGTTCAAACGTCGGTTGGGTGCACTCGCCGTGCTACGCGCTCTGTTGGTAAACTGAAATTGCACTTTTATAGCCAACGCTGCTGCTGGAGCTGGTACTGCTGTTGCCCTGCCGAGCTGCACATGCAGCGCTNCGTTAAAAATGGACGAACAGTAAAGGAACAATCGATGAACTATCTATCAATTGCAATACAAAAATTTTTATATTTATACTAATGAAGTTCAAACGTCGGTTGGGTGCACTCGCCCTGCTACGCGCTCTGTTGGTAAACTGAAATTGCACTTTTATAGCCAACGCTGCTGCTGGAGCTGGTACTGCTGTTGCCCTGCCGCGCTGTACATGCAGCGCTCCCCTACTACGGCCTTCACAGCTTCTGCTTTCATTAATGGAAAATACAAAAGCGTCAGCAGCAGCAAGAATAGAACCTGCAGTACTAACCATAACAACAACAAAAGAAACTGAAACAAAAAAAAAACGTCTACTTTGTGTACTCAGTCCAATACCCGTACTGGTTGTAATCGCATTTCAAGTCTTCTTACAATAGCTTTGTATGTATGTAGGTATGAAGAAACCTCGCAATTCACACCAAGTCCAACCCTTCGTCCCCTTCCCTCAGTGCAAACCATTATAATCACTCCTCATCAGCATTGCAAAATTACGCCAAAGAGTGTGAATTGGAGTATGTGCAGCCGAAGTTGGCTTTTGAGGCTAACTGGTGACCAAATGCTGCTTGGCTTGACGGCTTGTGTTTTGGCGCTGTGGCGAATTGCCACATAGCACTCATGGAGCACAGCAAAAAGTGTCAGTAGCAGCTACAGCTATACTTTTAGCGCATAGTTCTACCCAAATACGATAAGTAGGCAGTGCAGGGCAAGGGTGAGGAAACGAAATTTTGTACGATAGCTTAACAATGCGTTTAACCATTACTACGATAGCTTGCTAGCATTTGGAATATATGTACATATGTAACCAATTATGTACATAAGTATGTACGTATGTATGT
>NW_016190888.1:0-3675 GCF_001687245.7 Rhagoletis zephyria | reverse complement strand
GATTGTGTTGGCATAACAAATGAAAAAGTGGGAAAAAAGCAACGATCATGTACAAGGCTAACTTAGCACAGTGCATAGGCAACTGGCTGAGTCAGTAGGATCGTCGGTTCGAAGCCTACTGAAAGAAGTGTGATGAGGAAATGNGTCGGTTCGAAGCCTACTGAAAGAAGTGTGATGAGGAAATGTGGATATTTCCGAAATAGCTATCACTTCTACCATTTTTTCACATTATTGTTGCTTTTCCACAATAAGTTTTTCATTAAAAACGGCCTCAAGCTCATTAAAAATTGTTGAACATAATTGTTATAAGGCCATAAAATAACAAAAACATTTAATTTTTTATTGTATTTTTCATCCAGCAAATTCCTCTATAAAACGTTTAAATTTATATTATACTAGCCGGCCACGGATGCGCGAGGCTTCGCATATGTATGTACATTTACGTATTTGTAGAAAGAAATATGTCATCATGTACTCCGTTTATTATATGCATAAAAAATCTTGTCTAAGTCCATTCAGTAGCGTGGTTAAAATAGCTCGCCTTTGCTTTATACTATGCATAGAAGAACGTAATTTTAAATAGGTGGCAACCCTACTCAAAAAACTTAAAGTTTTTGTACATGCGAAGGCCATGCACTTTCATTTGGTATCTCATTTTTTTAACCAACGAACGGCGAAGATCTTATAGTTTTCAAACAGGTAGAAACCCTACTCACAAAGATGATACATTATTACACATCCAGAGGCTAAGTCTTTTTCATTGACAGTGACGGTGCAGAACTTACACCTACGCTTATTAGAATTGAATATAGTAATTTTCTTAACAGGTGGCAACCTATCGATACAGAATATATTACAGAAAATCTCGTCAAAATTCGTTCTGCAGTTCTCGAGATTACTGCGTACAAAGAATCTCGACTTTCCTTTATACTATGTATAGATGTACATACATATATTCAAATTAGCCAGGGAGAGAAGAGGAAAGAAATACGCGAAGAAACTAAACAAAAACATCAAAGTAAGCGTATTTTATTTGAATTTTGTGATTCAAATATTTTTGACTGAATACTTAAGAACAATTATAATTGGTGTATGTACATACATACATATGCAGATACTAAAGTACTTGTACATATCGCACACCGTCTTCAAAAGAGTCACAACTAAAAATTTGGCATTTTTGAAATTATGCGCTAAAAATGTACACAGGGCTTTCAGCCAAAGCTGGAGAAAATTTTTGTTATCATTTGTTAAGAAACCTAAGGTAAAGTCGCCATTGCCCATATGATTGCTATGTGCTAAGAAATAGTTTTTCGCATTTTCTGACAAACGTACTATTTCGAGTTGTGACTGTTTTGAAGGCAGTGTGCGATATGTACGTGAACCTAATGAAATAAAAACATCAAAGTAGGCACAGCTGATTTATAAATTCTGTCTCTCCCTGAAATCCCAACAAAGGTAGCCTATACATTCATGCTCACATATGCAAACAAAAGAGCATCAGCTCCTTACGCTTTTTGGAATACAGCACCTAAAAAAAAACTATTTTGACGTATTATATGTTGCGTATTAATTCTTAAATAGGTGGCAGCCCCATTAAAAAAATAAAAGCTTATCCGGAGACCATTTCTTTCACTCGATACCTCATTTTTTAGTCCAATGAACTTTGAAAATCTTATTATTTTTAACAACGTGGCAAACCTACTCAAAAAGTAATACATTATTGAATATCTGGAGGCAAGCCTTTTCACTTCACATCTCACTTTTTGCATTCATACCATCTTCGAATGAAATAGTAAATTTTAAATAGTTGGCAACGCTACTCAAAAAGTAATACATTATTGAACATCTAAGAGCCGGGCCATTTTATTTGACATCTCATTTCCTATGGGACTAAAGATAATATTCCTATCGATACAGAATATATACTATAACTTCTACCATTTATAAACTATTGTTGTTTTTTAAACAATATTTATTCATAAGAAACAGTCTGAAGCTCAATAAAACTTGTTTAATAAAATTCAATTTGTTTTTAAATATTTCATTAAAAAGTTTTGAATGTTTAACAAAATTTGAAAAATTTTATGAATTCTCTAATTTTTATGGGCGATTCCACCGTCACGGGTGGGACATTTGAACAGAAAAATTGTTCTTTCTTGTTTAAATCTATATATATAACAAGTAATTTTTAGCAAAAAAAAACCGACTTCAACTCCCATATAAAAAAAAATATATATACATATATCTCATGATCCGCTGACCGGATCTTAATCAGTATGGGAGCACCTCTGAGACACTACCTTTACGATGCAAAAAGAATTATCGAAATCGGTTGACGTGGTCCAAAGTTATGCGGTAACATACATAAAAAAAACAAACAAAAAAAAAAAATATTCCGACGACCTCCTCCTTTTTTGGAAGTCGGTTAAAAATGAAATGTCTTTCGTATGACCGCGATGCCTGACCAAACGACTTAACCGATTTCAATTCTGTAAAAAGGGCTTTTTGGATCTTCTGTGTGAAAGGTGTTTTGGCTAAAAAAATTAAAACTTTTTGTTGTTGTTGCCAAAAAATTAAGAAAGCTGAGACCTCAAAATGTAATCGCTAGGTGGCCGGGATATTTCTAACAACTGTATTTATTTGCATACTTGGCTCATATTTGGAACGTTTGTTAGCCAACTGAAAAGTAATATTTGAAATTTGACACAGCTACATATGTTATCAGTAGCGTATTTATGGCGAAAAGTGGCAGAAATGGGAAAAGAGGGCGGGGCACCTCCCATACAAACCTAACTTCTCATATCGCTTATCTCTTGAATCGCCATATCTTAACGTCCGAACGAAATTTGAAACAGCCACATATGTTATCGGTAACGTACTTATGGCGAAAAGCAGCAGGTATTGTAAAAGGGGCGTGGCACCCCCCATACACACTTAAATTTTCATATCGTTTATCTCTGGTACCGCTTTTGCTAACGTCTTGAAATTTGACGCAGCTACTTGCTGTCTCCATTAGCGTACAGCCATAGCAGGAGATCTGTCAGTTCATCGCAATCGAAATGCTCATCGCAGAGAAATTTTGGTACTTGGGCATTTCATCGCAGAAGATTTCATTTCAAAAAGTACTTAAGACACATAACGTAAAATACTGTTGTCGCAAAAATGGCTTCCTCCACGTTGTTTTAAGCATATGTACATACATATATATTATAGAAAAACACTATTCCGTCAAAATTTAAAGTGAAAACAAGCTGTGAAACTAGCTATTTACAAGTTCATCCCTGCGCTGAGCGTTCTACACAAGCGATTCATCGCCTGAGATCTGTCGCAGCGGATGAAACATTTTCTCCTAGATTTCTGAATCGCATTGAGCGAGTGTTACTTTTTTTAATTTTTGGGAAAGGGTAAACTTTTTTTGTAAATATGTTGAAGAATTTTTTTAAATTTTGCACAAAGTTTGAAAATTTAATATTTATGAGTTTCGTTATAGATTGTCCTATCTACATACGTACTTATATACGTAAAATGGTAGCTGTTTTTGTTGTTCGGACTAAACAGTTCGGTCAAATTGTCGGAGGTTATACCTTTCCCATATGGACTAACTACCAGAAAACTCGCTTGGTGGCACTGGAGTTGAGTCAATTATAAGAGTCGTATTTATTGACCAATTTC
>NW_016190887.1:1790-3676 GCF_001687245.7 Rhagoletis zephyria | reverse complement strand
AAAATCGCTTAGGCGGTTACAGCGCCAAAAAAGAAGAAGAAGAATTTAAATATGCCTTCTCACGATCACCAAACCATCCCGGATTTACATATAGCGATCCGGAATAGCTGATTTCATTTTTGGACTTTCTATTTAGTAGGGATTTTTCGTTATAAAAGAAAAGTTTTCATCACCTTTTACAATTAAGATATTCACAATGTGAGAAGGTATGTTCCTTGGTGAGTCAGTGAGTTTTCCCCTAGTTCTTCGCTTCATTCCATAATTTTCTCAAAGTTTCAAGAAATTTATAACGGTAATTACAAATTCCTTGAAACTTTGAGAAAATTATTGTATATGTGCGCTGAAGTTTGTCTTGTTATCATCCCCTGTTCATGGTAAGCTAACCCTCGTCTCTGTTCTACCCCTGCCAAAGGCTTTCCACGAGGAATTATTCAATTACATAGCCTCGAATTCAACAAAAAAAGTCTCGTATTAAAATCTCACATAAATGGCAAATATAAAACATAACTTCTTCAATTGAAAATCAGCCAACATTAAAATTTTATAGGTTCTTTGACACTTGCTCGCTAATGGCAACAAATTTATGGCATATACCTACTACCGCTATAAAGCACAGATTGATCATTTGACAATTTATGAATGTATGTGGCAGGTTGCAGTCTAAACAGACGGACAGAACCGAACAAAATTTTGACAGAGTATTGCCATGACACCTGGGCCTATAATAGGGATCCGACAAGGGGGCACGGCACCTCCCATAGGCGTGGAATTTTTAATCAGCCATAACTTCCAGACTATAAATCATATTAACCTGAAATTTGGTATGCATATCAACGGTAGGTGCTTATAGGAGGGTATACATATATAAACGAGTTTGAAAAAGGGGGCGTGGCACATCCCATAGGCGTGGAATTTTTTATCAGCTATAACTTCGGAACGGTGACAGGTAATAAGGTCAATGGAAATAAGGTCAATAGACTTTATTTCCGACCCTGGTGCGAAATGAAGTCAATTGACATTATTACCTTTTCAAAAGCGAAATAAAGTCAACAACAATTTGGAAATAAAGTCATTGACGCTATTTCCTCATTCAAATGGAAATAGCGTCAACAATACTTAAAGTATGTCGATTCATAGAATAAAATGTTCTTACAATAAACATTGCCCCGTAAGTGTTGTTTTTTAATAGATGAAAAAGGTTATTGTTAAATCCTCAGTGTTGTGATATTAATCCACACACAATCATTAACTACCACCATTTGATTTTATTAAAAAAATTTAAATTTCGAAAATATAAAAACACGATGCGAAAAACTAAACACCTGCGCACAGCTGGAATACGAGAAATATTTGAAGAAAGAGTGATCCAATGATCCATAACTTGCATTTCGTTTCCACAAAAATAAAGCGAACACTATTAAATTGAAGAAACAGTCCATGTCCAAAAACCCCGGAGGAACACTGAAAGAATTCTAAGTTTTAAATTAGCATATTTTTAACGAATTCGGAATATCTAAGGTGTAAAAGAAACCAACTTTTCTATAAGGAAACAATTATAGAAAAAGAATTTTCTTACACTGTATTCATGTCTCCGCCAGCAATTTGTGACGACATCATTTAAAAGCAGCTAAGGAGAATGACGACACTATTCATTAGATGGCACATTCAACGAGCCAATGTGCCAAAATGCGGGTATAACAATCATTGATTATTTAATATCAGAACCGAGATCATATAAGTTGATTGATTGGTTTTCACACACTATTGAAACACAAATTATATGCTTTTTTACTGCAGACAAGTTGTTGGCCCAAAACACAGCTGAAATCTTCCAATCAGGGCTGGCAACTATCCTTAGTTATGAGGTACCATATTGAGGATAAAAA
>NW_016190887.1:1467-1544 GCF_001687245.7 Rhagoletis zephyria | reverse complement strand
AATTCAAAAATTAAGTGCCATTTAAAGTAAAATTGGGACAAATGGCACGGTTTGAGCCAAGTTGGCATCCCTGCTTC
>NW_016190887.1:0-1352 GCF_001687245.7 Rhagoletis zephyria | reverse complement strand
TTATTGAATATAAGCCCTCGATGTTTAAAATATATACAAATTTTATTTCAACGTATACAAAAAATAAATCTACCTACGTTACAGCATGGTGGGAGACGGGGAAGGGGGGGCCCTCGATGTTCAAAATATATACAAATTTTATTTCAACGTATACAAAATATAAATCTACCTACGTTACAGCATGGTGGGAGACGGGGAAGGGGGGCCGGGGGGCTGCGGCGTAGCGTGACGTGGTGTGCGCGCCGGTCGCGCGATGTGGCGCGCTGACGCGGGCCGCCGCGAAGCTAAACAAATTTAATGTTTGAAAGAGAAATAATGTCAATGGATTTTATTTCGTTTTTAAAAAGTTAATAATGTCAATTGACTTTATTTCGCACCAGGGTGGGAAATAAAGTCAATTGACCTTATTTCCATTGACCTTATTACGTGTCACCCTTCGGAACCATAAGTCCCACGAACTTGAAATTTGGTATGCAGACATATCAATGGCAGGCGCTTATAGGAGGGTATATATAAAAGAGTTTGTAAAAGGGGGCGTGGCACATCCGATTGGCGTGGAATATTTTATCAGCTATAACTTCGGAACCATAAGGCCCACGAACTTGAAATTTGGTATGCAGACGTAACAATGGTAAGTGCTTATAGAAGGGTATATATAAACGAGTTTGTAAAAGGGGGCGTGGCACATCCCATAGGCGTGTTTTTTTTATCAGCTATAACTTCGCAACCACAAGTCCCATGAACTTGAAATTTGGTATGAAGACATATCAATAGTAGGTGCTTATATGAGGATATGTGTAAACGAGTTTGTAAAAGGGGGCGTGGCACATTCAGTAGGCGTGGAATATTTTATTAGCTATAACTTTGGAACCATAAGTCGCACGAACTTGAAATTTGGTATGAAGACATATCAGTAGTAGGTGCTTATACGAGGATATATATAAAGGACTTTGTAAAAGGGGGCGTGACACATCCTATAGGATTGGAATCCTTTATCAGTTATAACTTCGGAACCACAAGTCACACCAACTTGAAATTTGGTATGAAGACATATCAGTAGTAGGTGCTTATACGAGGATATATATAAAGGACTTTGTAAAAGGGGGCGTGACACATCCTATAGGATTGGAATCCTTTATCAGTTATAACTTCGGAACCACAAGTCACACCAACTTGAAATTTGGTATGCAGACATATCAATGGTAGGTGATTATACGAGGGTATATATAAATGACTTTGTAAAAGGGGGCGTGGCACATCCCATACGCGTGGATTTTTTATCGGCTATAAGTACGGATCCACAAGTAACTGCCATACCTAAACAAAAGCGTCAGCGTTGTCTGGCTGTCAAA
>NW_016190885.1:0-3676 GCF_001687245.7 Rhagoletis zephyria | reverse complement strand
ATGCTACTACGTGCTACCAAAGTTTCTGCATAAGATTTCGTTGGCCAAGTATTTGTGACCGAATAAGCGTGGGGAGTGTTGGCGGAGTGAGCACGAAAAAAGGCATTCTTTAAAATGTTTTCACTTCTATTGATGTGCATACTTTTCTCGATTTCTGCTTGCAATCTTAATTGCTTTAAAAAAAAAAGGTATATTGGGAACACTTTTGAAAGAAGAAATACTTTTGGAAACCAAGTTAAACTTCTTACGCACAAGAAATGCAGAAGCTAGATAATAAAATGCTTGGCTAAATAGCATTTCAATACAAATACACACAAGTAGTGTAGTAAAATATTGGCAGGGAAAAGGATAATGTTTGTCTTTTTATACAAATGCGTCATCAATGTTAAGTGACAAAGTTTGGCACATGATCTCGCGTCATTATAGCTTTTTTGAGATAATTGTTGTTGTTGTATTTGTTGTAGGATCCCTGCCGACTGAGAACGAATGGATGAGAGATGGTAAGGAAATTGTGCTGCATTTAAGTTATGTCGATTTTAGTGAAAATATTGAAAAGCTGAACTTTAAAGAGATTCGATTGGGTTGGCTTGGAAAAGTTGTAGGGATAATCATTTTGACAATTAAGTTAGCGAAAATCATTCACGAACGTACCGACTAGAAAAGGGCACTCATAGAGTTTGTACGATGTCCGAATGATGTCCAGCAAAGAAGAGGAATCAATGCCATGTGTCCAAGCCCCTCAACAGCTTAGTTATATGGAAATGTTTTTTCATCGTGATAAGGGCATTAAGTGGATCACAGTAGAGAGGACCAGGCTGAGGGCGCCAAACTAGCCTACACTGATCCGCACCCAGTGCGTTACTGATGCTTTGCATATGGGCATCGCAGATCTATTGCCTGGAGGACGTAACCGCTTCTCGGAAACTCGTGAGGTTAAAGAAATAGATACAGCGCAATGCGGTATAATAACACGAAGCACTATGGCAAATGTTGAAACCGGGTCATAATTCAGTAGCAAAACAAAATTCAATATGGCGAAAGTCTAAGCTAAGGATACCATCTTGGGATACTCCCGACACAAGCGAAGCCTAACCTGATAAACAGGCTGTAGCTAAGGGGAAGGTCGGAACGGATGGGCAGGCCCCCGTGGTCCATCTTCTTCGCACACTGCCTTCACGAGGCCAGATGGAAGGATATATAGATCCGGCTATTGCCGGTTTTCACCAGAAAATATTAGTTAGTAAAATTATGCGTAGGCACATCATAGAACCTGAGCTACATATGTATTTAGTAAAGTAGCTGCAGAGCACGCAAACGAGATCAAAGCGTAGCAAAATTTCTATCTGAGTGAGTGTAAGGAGCCGCAAAGAACAAAAAATAAGCGCAATAAGTCGACCGACGCTACGCAAAACAATCCGAATAGGGCCAGAAAGAGAATACCGTTGGGAGTCCTTGACTAGAACCATGAACCACTCTGATCCCACAACTCCAACGGAAATGGGTGAAGACTAAGAGGGGAGTGGGATTGGTCCAAAGTAATAGCCGCGTCATAACGTGCAGCTAAACTCAACGAAGTGGACTTCAAATAGATCCGATTGAGACCACGAGCGCGGGTATGACTGCAGCCCAAATCATTTGATCTGTAAGAGATCTTGGAGACCATCAGGATCTTCAGTTCAGAACTGTCGACTGATAACTGGAAGTTGGTGAAGAAACAGAGCTATATATAACACAGCCACAGTGCGACACGAGAAAATCCTAAGAGCATCTATTATTGAAAATGAGAGAAATATCGTGACAGGGTAGACTTACGGGCCACACATATTTAGGGACACAAGCAGAGCGTTTGGGAATGCCCAGGAACGATTTCTAAAAAGGAGCAGCTCTTTGTGAATATCCTGCATGTCCATACAAAATGCATTTTCGCGTCAAGAGAAAAGCGTGAATAACTTTCGTCTGGATGCATTGCGGGAATTTTTTTTTTGCAAAAAATTTCTAATAGAACGTTCAATAACATACAACCAAAACGCGATTGAAATGTCAGTGATATTTAAAAAAATTTTAATAACTTTTATAAAAAAAAAAAAAAATTGCCAAATGTAAAAAAGGGACTCAACTGTTTAAAATATGAGCAGAATCGGTATTACCATTTGCGAGAAAACAATTAAAATCTAAACTTCCAAAATAATTCGAATTTCGGAAAATTGTGAAACTCGTATTTTTCTTTTATCGTTGTGAAGTATAAACAGGTAATTGCACAAAAAAAGCTCGACCTTCGAAAAAATGGTGGCCCACTCCACAAATTTTAACTCATAAGTTTCCTTAAAGAAAAATTGTTTATGAAAAACATAATTTTGGAAAAGTACAGTTCTTGTGGCGAGAAATATTTTTATCCAAATGAGAAAACTTTACCAAACATCAGAAACATGTTTGTTTTTTGGGAAACAAATTATTTTTTCTCTGAAAAAAAAACATTTTTTTAGGATAAAAATGCTGCGGAAGTAAGAGTTTTTAGAAATATTTTTTAGGGAAAAAACTAGTTTTGTTTTTAGATTGTTTAGGAAAAATTATAAAACATATGACCTATTATTTTAAGTCACAATGTTATGAAAAATTTGTATGGGAAAACACATTTGAATTTTTTTTTATTGGAGTGTATACATCTTTGGTTTCGGTAGGGGTAAAATTTGCGAAGCTGTAACGCATAGCGCAGCAGAAAATTTCGAAGGTCTTACATGTGTATTTCAGCAGACAATTTTTAATTTCATTAGAAGCACCCTGTGCTTATTTGCTATTGCAAATGGTTGCATAGATTTAGGCATATGCACAGTAAAAGGAAATGCCGTACTAATGAATTTCACTTCCTACTATGCAAATACCGCGCATGCAAAAGGATCGGCACGCATTTGTGGCGGTTAAGCAAAAAAGATATACCTCTATAAGAAAAAACAAATTTTTCTGCATTAACAAAAACCATTTGATGCCTTTAACTAATTTCGTTTATTCTTGTTGTTAAGAAAACCATTCTGCAACACAAATACATACGTTATTGATTAAAATATTAGGGGTGTTCACGATCCGGTGCATGCTGTCTAGCATGGTTCATAGATAGCATAAATAGCATGACTGGCTAATTTGTTGGTGCTTGAACACATGAATCCAAAACAATCATGCTATTTATGCTATCTATGCACCATGCTGGACAGCATGCACGGTATCGTTAACACCCCTATTATTTCGATATAAAAACTAATGGCGATTTCGTTTGTTCCAAAAAAAAATTTTGTTCTTTCATGATACAAAATATGTTTGAGGTTATACTCAACCCTGTAAAAGTGCATGTTTTGCCTACTTATCCTTTCCGGCTCACGCATTTCATAATATTTTCGTTTTAAGCAACCTTCGGATTTTCAGTGCCCCCATCTCCCCTGACAAAGCTTCAAAGAGCAGAGGATGAGCCTTTCTGGCCTCTTTGGAGTGCAACATTTTAAGAATTGNCCCCATCTCCCCTGACAAAGCTTCAAAGAGCAGAGGATGAGCCTTTCTGGCCTCTTTGGAGTGCAACATTTTAAGAATTGAACACAGAAATTTCCTCTTCAGAAGAATCGGTGTCGCTGTATGTGACGTGTGCGCCTTTAGTTAAGCTCTGCAATAACCAAACATTTTAACACCACAT
>NW_016190884.1:0-3676 GCF_001687245.7 Rhagoletis zephyria | reverse complement strand
AATGTCTAAATGCACAGTTTCCATATGCGCAATTTCGGTGCCCCCTTGCGGTAGGGTCCTGGAACTTGATATGAAGATTTTGGAATCAATCCCATACCCTTGGAGAAAAGTGGGGGCTACTGGAAAAGACGGGGCGTGGCGCCTTCCAAACATACAGAAACTTTTACCAATCTGAAACCGAAATGAGTTTTATGAAATTTTTGTCCTAAGTCCCTGTATAGTTTAGGTTCACAACTTAAAACGCCAAGTGGCGCTGGAGTCGAAATATTATTAAAAATCGTATTTATGATCCGATCTGGCTAATATTCGAAATATGTATTGGTAACGTGAAGGAAGATATTACTGCGAAAAAAAAATTGATCGCCAGGTGGCTCTGGTCCGATTTGCCTCATAATCGAGATGCATATTGGTAACATAGGGGCAATACTATTGAAAAAAAGAGCCACAAGGTGGCACTGGAGTCGAGTTATTGCTAAAAATCATCAAGTGAAGACATTCGGAGACGCCAGGGATCAAAATCAAATTACCACCGTTAAATCTACCAGCATAACCACTGCGGTCCTTGTTCAGACTTGGGACTATATCGGGATCTTCGAGAACGCTTCGAGGTTTTGGGATCTCGGAGACTTTTTCGGCATTCTCGAGACAATTCGGGGTTTTGCGGAAACTACTTCGAAATTTTCGGGATTCTCGGTACTACATCGGGATCTTCTTTGGGACTATTTTGGGTTTTTCGACACTACTTGGAGATCTTCAGGATTTTGGGACTTTTTTGGAATTTTTGGGACAACTTCGTGATTTACGGGGTTCTCGGGAATATATCGAAATTGGGACTATTTCGGGATTGTTGGAAACAATTCAGAATTTTTGAAACGATTTCGGGTTTTTAGAGATTCTCGGGGTTTTCGGGACTACATCAGGATTTTAGGGACCAACGCCAAATTTTTGGGACTATATCTGGTTTTTCGAAACTACTTTGGAATTTTCGGTGTTCTAGGGATTATATCAGGATTTTTTGACAATTTCGAGATTTTCGAGTCTACCTGGGGATTTTCAGGATTCTCGGCTCTAAATTGGGATCTGCGAGACTACTGCGGAATTTTTCGACTATTTCAGGGTTTTCGAGATTTCTTCGGTATTTGTGGTACTAATTTGGTGTTTTTGAAACTATTATAATATAACATAACATAATATAATATAACGGGATTTTTGGGACTATTTCCGGATTGTTGGAACAATTCGGAATTTTTGAAATAAATCAATTTGATTTCTGTTTTGGTTGACGAATCAAATCAAAAATAAAATTTATTTAGGATTTGATGCAACTTTTAATTCAGAAATAAATTTTATTTATGCATTTGTGAATTGACTAAATCAACATCACGCAACCCTGTACACACACAACACAGTCCTCCACCAGGATTCAATAAAACGCTACTAAATTTCATAATTGAAAACTGTAAATAAAAAGCAGATCTGCCTAAAAGTATGTAACCTCTTCAAAGGAAAATTTTCCTTTGTCTCATACACCAGATGTCTTATAGTACCTCTTAAATGCTGGTATTGCATATTTTTAGGTACACAGGCAAAATTTTTAAGCAAACATCATGGGAAAGCAGATTTGATATTTTTATTATTGTAGTAATAGTTACTACAAGTTCTAAAAACTTGGACTGAATTCCCACAAAATCTGTGCAATTTTATGTTCTAAAGTTTAGTTGCTTAACTGTGGCTATTATAGTGCAAAGACAGTCAACGACATCTTCAACACCTTTCATGCATGCGTTTACATAATGGCGTTATATGTATTTAGTTGAAAAAAATATATAACAAAATCATTGAAAAATTTTCCTTTTATGTTATTGCAAGAACGTGCCCGCACACATCTTGAACGCTGTCATAAAAAGCAAATTATGCCACTTAAGTGGCTTGTTACTAGTACTAGTACACCTTTGCTTGACTAACTCCGGCAAAGCATTTCTAAAAATTGCGATGTCAAAAGGGTGAACATGGGTAACTTTCGCGGCTACAAACATATGTACATACGTATAGTAATACATATGTATACTTATTAGACAGTATCACAAAAAAGTTCGCCGTACAACCCTGAGTCTAAAGTATTTTTACACAGCTATGTTAGGTCGGGTTATAGCTGTTGCCGAAGGCAATGTACGCACTTAAACAATGAAGAGAGTGTCCTTTGTGATACCACGAAAACTGAACGGCCGCATTAATTTAGTCGGCGAAACACCGCCAGCCGATGACAAATGCAGCTGATCTCGATGCCTAAGTGCTTCTCAGGTTTAGTAAGGAAGTGCGAGCCAAAATGTTTCCATCTTAGCCTCGCGAAGGCTGGACAGCCTAATAGAATGAGTTTGGATGATTCTACCTCATCATATTCTTGACATCCACCCAACTTTTTACCGCGTGAATAGCACTCGCTTAATGGCCTGTCAGAACCCCCACGACTAGCGAAAGGTGAGGCTTTGCAAACATAAGGAGCTTCTAGGCCTAGCCATCCTGGAGTGAACCGAAGTAGGACAGAGGGGCTCCAACTGCTTTATATCAGCTGGTGACATTTCAAGGGTGGCTTTCCTTGTCAGATCATCAGCAGTTTCCCGCAATGCCACAGAGTATTCCGACGCGGCTTATGGAGAGGCCAGACATTATCTTACCAATTTTAAGCGGACCATCACCCTGATGGCCGCCTGGCTATCAGAGTCTATGCTAACCTTCCTAACATCGCACACTTCAGCAGTGATTCCACCGCTTCTTTGATGACAGCTATTGCCGCCTGAAAACACTGGAGAAGGCCAGAATCCTGAACAAAGTTTTGGCGGAGATCTCCTGGCAAAAGATGCCTCAATCAATCATGTCTCCAAGTTTCAAACCTTCGTGAAAAAGTTCACTGTTCCCTAATGCACTGCTCTAATGCCGATTAGGGCAATCCGCTGTACACGCCGTAGTTGCTTAACAAGTGTAGCCTCCTCTAGTGAGTCCCACCATAGCTCGCTTCCCAGCATCAGTATAAGACAACCGACGCCTTTCCTTTCCTTTCCACAATGGAAGGCTTCGAAAGACGGAATCTGGTTTCTTGTGTACCTCTACAGGGTTTTTAGCAAAAACAAAGGCAGACTGATAGACCTGAAATAATTAGGGAAGCATGAGATCCCTTACCGACTCCGGATGAACGCGACCCTGCAGTTTCGAAAAAACATTTTTTGGCCGAACGCCGGGGACGACTTTTTACATATTTCGTAATATCTTTGAGAGAAACTTTTTTATTCCCTAATTCATTGACCTCTACTACCCCATTCTAGTGCCACCCTAATGTCAGTAATGTCAGTAAATCAAAGCTCTCCAAAAATCATTAAACTTTTTCCAAGGAAGTAATTTGATTATGGGCCTGTCTGTAGCTCTCAGGAAATTTTAAAAATTTATATAAAATGACGCACAAAAAATAAAAAAAATTTTCTTCTAACAATTTCTTAAATCATATGCAGCTGTCAAGAAAAAAAGTATCGTATATTTATTTCTTCAACAAAATTTACAGCAACAGCAAAGCACGTTTTCAAGCAATAGAAATAATGAAAAATTATTCTTCTGGCTTTTTGTGAGAACTACAGACGGCCCTTATGCCAGTAGAACTATTTCAAAAAACTTGTTAATTGCCAAA
>NW_016190883.1:1313-3676 GCF_001687245.7 Rhagoletis zephyria | reverse complement strand
TGAAGCCTTCGGCATAGCCGAAGACAGCGCTGTTCTTACTTGTTTTTGTATATAGGCGTTTCCATCGGAAGGTCTACCGCGAAAAAAATAAAGTCATATATCTCAAGTATTTATGGGCCAATTGCTTTTTACAATATATATTGCTTATGTATGCAGAAATATTTTTGGCGAAAAATCATCTCGTTAGGATGCGACAGGTTCAAATTTGGCGTACATATTTGAAACATAATAAGTCATAGAGTTCCAGAAAAAATATTTCCGAATTGGCGTTGAAGAGAAAATATATAGTATATTCGACATAAAATTCATTGTTTATTTGCATACATATGTGTCAGCTGGGTTTTCACGTGGCACCGCCGACACATATGTGTGACACAAAGCCTAATGGAATCGAGCCGATTTATCAATTTCTACCAAACTCGGTGCATTTAAGAACCTTGGTACGAAAAAGCAATTCGTTGAAAATTATTCAAATCAGACTAAAATTGTACCGGCTTCACGTATAACGGTAACTTTGGGATATACGAAAACTCCGGTATTTCAATAAATGAGGACGTTCATTTCCAAGTTAATACTTACAACAATAAATAACACTGTTATAGACTTTTAGTTAGTTTAAGGAAAGTTGGAACGACGATAGTTGATACCGGCGCCGGGTATATACCTAAAATTGGGTTTCGCCCGAACTTATACTTCTTAACTTGTTTCAATTATCTTCAAAAGGGAAAATTGCCTAAAATTTGACACCAATTATAGGGCTAACTAGGAGCTATAAATTAAGCCTATTGTCAAAATAAAAACGTTATATATATATTTTTTTTTCAGTGTGAATGTGTGCGACGTTGACGTTCAATATGATGGAAATGCCCATACGTTTAAGCATATGGTATACGCATACTTATCTACGGGAATATCTCTGCGAAATAAGCGCTCGCACGTCTTGTGGCCCATGTCATTGAAAATTTTTTCTTTAATTTATCTATACATTTCTGGACATTTACTTGTAAAACAGCAAATAGTATGCGTGAACATATGTATATGTACGTGTCAGCCTATCTGTCTTATGAAAAAAACCTATTCCATCTTTCAGAAGAAGTCACCTGTCAAGCTTGTAGTAATAAATAAAAAATGACGTCTGAAAACAAAATAGATATACATATGTACATAAGTGAGGTATGCATTAAAGTTTTAATTTGAATTACTCAAGGTATAGCAAGTTTCACGAAAGCAATTTAAGTGAGAAATATTTTTTTTATTATTGTTGGTGGAGCTTTCAGATATACTTTCCCAAACCAAAGTCATTTAATATCTCTTTAGGCAGACCTGTCCGTGGAATTGACATTTTAAACATTGGGGCTCTACGCTTAACTTAGAAATAAAGTTTACACTAGGAGTATTCTTACCAGTAGTAGTAGTATGCCAACAACCGCAAAATGCTAGAGCCAACGCTTCGCCAAATATTCTGGTCTGTCTAATGCCCACCGCTCGGTAATTGTAATTAAAGAAAAATACCAACAGAGTGCGCAAAACGGTTTCATCCCCACAAGGTTAGACGATAATCCTATCCTCGCCTGTTCGTCCTACGTAGTAGCACAGCTTTAATTCTTTTCTCGCTGCTGGAGTTAGAAATTTTCAAAACGTTTTTTGACTAGCCAGTAGGTGAACATCACATTGTATGGGACCCTATGACTGCTTGTCTGCCTGAAAAGGTAACTGCTTGCGCGGTTTTGAAATCCTTTTCAAAGTTTGGGAGCTTTGCTTAAGTCGCTGTCTGAAAGACTGTAGGCCATATGCCCGTTGCAATACAAGCATAAATAAACTGCACAGTTCTCTTGACTTAGAAATTCTACCTGGAGATTTCAGTCGAAGCATAAGCCAAAGGAAAAGATAATTAATAAAATGAAAAGTTAAATATAAAGATAAAGATAGAGATGGAGACAAAGATTACAGTTATAAAAAAAAGATAAAACTGAATAATGAGATATGTTATGTTATGGTGTTATGGTATATCAGTTATGTTATGTTACGTCAGGGTATGTTATGTTATGTTAAGTTACGAAATGTTATGTTATGTTACTATATAATATTACGTTACGTAATGTTACGTTATGTCATGTTATGTTACGTTATGTTATTTTATAGTATGATATATTATGTTATGCTATGTTTTATTAAGTTATGGTTTCTTATAATATGTTATGTTGTGGTATGTTGCATGATAAAAATATAGTAAGGTAGAACCGCTGAGAGTCACTTTTAAAATTCTTGACGTTTCCAAACAATTTAATTTTTAAATTTACTCACAAACTCACACACACATTTTCATTTTCAATCTCAAGCAACAACAATTTCGAACAATTTCA
>NW_016190883.1:0-1135 GCF_001687245.7 Rhagoletis zephyria | reverse complement strand
TTTTATTTTTTCAAGTATTCTCTCCCCCTTTTCACGTTTTCTTAACCCCTTTTCACCAGCTGAATACGAGCTTTTAAGTTATAAAGTCGTTTGAGCCCATTTACTTGCATTTTCGGTTTATATTTTTATGGAAACACCCATGTGTTAATCCAGGCAATAATCTATCTAGGCGCCAAATTTCAAACAAATCAGGCAATAAATAGTATTCAAGAATAGATCGCTCCCTAATCCACCTGCTAAAACAAGTGTCCTGTTTTCAAACTGGTGATGATGCTCTTCCGAATACTTTCGAAATTAAGCTCTAAAAACAGCTTCTCATAAAAATACAATCGCCTTTCGGAGTCGGCGGAAAACTGTAGCTCCCTCCACTTTGTAGGACAACATCGAGACGCAGGTCACAAGTCGGAGGAGAAGCACGGCGCATGTGTAAGCGCCAATTTACTATTATTATTAAGCTCTCTTAAACCTTTTTTCCGTTTCATTACCTGTGTTTTAATATTGGATTGACTTATTTATTAATTTTTAATAAATTAATTTGACATTATAACCGGTACCAAGTCTTTTAATAAAAAAGTAGCTAACGTGTGCAAAAGTTCATGCAAATCCGTTCCATCGTTTTCGTGCGAATTAGCCACAAGCATCCAAACTCACAAACCCACACACTTTCACAACTATAATATTAGTATACTTTAGAATCCAAACAATCACTTATATACAATTAGTTGATTATTTCTAGAAATTTTGTCCGCTCTGAAGCCATTCTCTTCATTTTAATTAACAAAGATGACAATTTGTATCCATCTAAATCCCGCCAAACAGACTTAAGCAATAGACAGACATAAATGCGTCTGTACTTGTCACTTAACCCTTTATTAACTTTTTTGTATGACAAATTGATGCAATCAACCCGGCTGACTGATGATTGGCATTGGATTGACTGTTATCTATACGCGAATCTGTTAGTGCTTTCGGGAAATTCACGTTGACGACCATAAAATATTTATTAAGGACAACAAAGAAGCAGAAGCAAAGGCTTAAATAAGTTTATTCAAAATTTAAAAAGTGCTTACATATGTATGTAAAGAGCTTTGAAACGGCATACAGACAATATTAGATTTATGAATTTGAATTGATT
>NW_016190882.1:0-3676 GCF_001687245.7 Rhagoletis zephyria | reverse complement strand
GAAATTATAGCTCATTGTCTAACATAAACCCTATAAATTCATATTTCCACCTTTGTGTAAAAATTATAAAAATTTTACAAAACTGCATCTAAATTTTTAACATTTAAATCAGATTTTTTGAAATTTTTGGGAGTATGCAGTCTTATAGCCCATTAAGTTTTAGTAGAACGAAGTATAAGTTTGAGGTTCCTAAAAAATCGCGTTGATTTTTGATAATTTTTATTCTGAATGTATTACGCACTTTTTCCATACAAAAAATATTGTCGTGCATACTTTGTCTACTCAAAAAAAAAATCTAAAAAAATCTAAAAAAATCTGATTAAATAGCTGAAAATTTAGATGCAATTTTGCAAAATTTTTATAATTTTTCACAAAATAAACAGTGGTGGAAAAGTAAATAGGGACACGACACTTTTACAAATTTTTCACATTTTTCTTTTGGTTATTTAATATTTATTATTTTTTTATAAAAGTATAGCTCATTGTCTAACATAAACCCTATAAATTCATATTTCTAACTTTGTGCAAAACTTATACAAATTTTGCAAAATTGCATCTAAATTTTCAACATTTAAATCAGATTTTTTGAAGTTTTTGGGAGTATGCAATTTTATAGCCCATTAAGTTTTAGTAGAACGAAGTATAAGTTTGAGGTTCCCAAAAAATGGCGTTGATTTTTGATAACTTTTATTCTGAACGTATTACGCAATTTTTCGCACACAAACAAAAATTGTCGGACAAAGTATGTCTACTCAAAAAAAGTTTAAAAAAAGCTGATGCAATTTTGTAAAATTTTTATAAATTTTGCACAAAGTTTGAAATATGAATTTATATTTTTTTTAGAAAATAAGCTATACTTTTATCAAAAAAATAATAAATATTAGGTAACCAAAAGAAAAATAAATAATTAAATAAGCGAAAAAATAGGCAAAATTTGAAAAAACGTCGTGGCCCTATTTATTTTGCCACCACTGTATATGTATATACATTTGCATTTACTGACCCATATAACCATCAGTCAGCTTCAACAAAATTCATACTCAGCGCATCAGAGAGTTGAGGCGAAGGTAAAAGTTCAATTACTAACGCCAAAATAATGAATTTAATGAAATTTAATTGACACACCTTGACAATTTTAGTTGATTAGCCAAGGTTCCTTAGTCGCATATGTACGTACATAAGAGTGTATTACAATATGTTAGCAAGTGTATCAATTATATAATTAAAGCGACAAACTAGGTTACTGGAACAAAAGAGTGAAAAATTTGAGTAAAGAATTTTGTAAATAATTGTTTAAAATGTTGGTAGTTGGGATGATATATGGAATGATATACGGTAGAGAGAGTGTAAATAGGGCAAAGACATTTAGCAAGTCATGGCTATTTTCCTTTCTTGAAAAACCATTTATTATTTTTTATGAAAATAGAGCTTTATTATAAAAAGAAAATTTATCAAAATTTTAAACTTAAAAAAACATTTATAAAAATTCTACGAGTTTTACAAATTTTGATAAAGAATTTCAAACTTTTTAATCAGATTTTTTAGAATTTTTTTTTTTTAGTATTCAATTTTGTAGGATATTAGATTTTAGTACAATATAGTGCAAGTTTGAAGTAGCTAGGACCTACCGTTGATATTTGTCAATTTTTTGTTCGCGCATGTTCTTCCATAAAAAGTAAGTTGGAAAATTTTCTTTTTATGGAGAAAATGAGCAACACCTTCCACAAAATACTGGCAAAAAAAACAATTTTTACCTGAATTGCTTTCGTGAAAACGGCAGTAAGTATTTTTTTTTAGCAAAAAAATACCGGTATTCTTTTTGTCCATTTAGAAAAATCTTATCGACTGAGAGCTTAGCATTTTAAACTTTTTCCCGCATGTATTTTTGGGCCACTCTGAAATCATGAAAACCGCCAGCGATAATCCAGGCTGCTAGCCAGCACAGAGCTACAGCGCTTTTTGTTGGTGGTGTTAAGACATTCCTTGACTATGTAGCTCTATTCTATTGGGAGGGACTCGAATTACTGGTTATCTGATATTTTTGGAAAAGTAAAGTCATGCCAATTGATATTTGTCAAATATCACTCATATGTAAATTGGTTTTTCTCTTCTTGAAGCCATTTCAAAATATTGAACGTAATTTTAGCGAAAAAAAATTATTAAAAATCAACGCGACATCTTAGCCACTTGCAAATTGCACTTTCTTATACTAAAATTTAATGATCTCTAAAACGGTATACCCAACGTTTTTCTAGAAACTCCAAACTTTTTTTTTAATTTTGGTGTAATTTTTTTTATAATACTTCAAATTTTTTTCATGAAATTTTTTCGTTTTGGCCGAAACCTACAATTGTTTTCAACAAGTTCTTATTATGTAACATTTATTAAGCGGAACAAGAGTATCGACTTTTTTTTTTAATTGCTATTTTCTTTACAATGTGCACAAAAAATTTGATGCAAAGAAATAAAAATTCAAAAATCTTGTAAATTTGATTAGCTTTCATTAAAAAAAAAAAATTATAAAAAAATTTAGTGAAAACACAAAATGCTTGGACCACTTTGCGCCGCCCGTCTAATACTAAATTAATTATGCAAGGATAAGATACTTGAGGTACTGAAGAGTAGTAAGGATTTAGTTTTTTTTTTAGTTTGGAGGTGTGACGTTATATATATATGTAAAAAAAAGGTACACTGAAATTTTGGAAGAACTTGATAATTTGGACAAAAAAAGACCCGGATGGCTGATGAGAAGTAAAGTTTACGTCAGTACGATTGTAAACTACATTTCTTCAGATATTTATAACTCAATAAAAATTAATCAAAAATGTTATGATTAAGTATACTAAATTTTGACTTTACGTTATAGATGTGAATCACTTAATTCAAAAGATGAGCTCTTATTCACATCTTTTCGTAATCATCATCATTACAAAAAAAAGGAACAAAGAGCCAAAAAAGCATGTCGATCATTAAGCAATTAAAAAAAGACTAAAATAAGTTATGGTTTTAGAACTACACATGTGAGTAATGTATGTGTGCAGATGCTAAATTTTTTCTACTTACAATTATTTTCTTTCTTTGTCTAAACATCGCAGCTATCCACACACATGTACCCGTATGTATGGATGATTACGCTGCTCATACCACTGATGTCAGATAACTCAATCAAGCGCTGACCTTGAGCTTGCCTTGTCATTTATCTTCACCTAAAAATTAGAAAATAATAAATAGTAAATACAAAAGGAAGAAAACTTAATTTTCTGAAAAAAAAACATAAAAAATGACTAATAGTTGTGGAAATAACATTTTAATGGTACATATGTACATGTGTACATCTACATATCGCTTATTTACTTCAATAGTTATAACTCGAAAAAGTAGACTTTTCAGATGAGAAATCTCGTATCGAACTCCTCCGAAATGGCTTGGCAGATTCGTATGAAATTTTTTGTATATATTTGGTTCGCGTGAGAATTGGGCGTAAAGTATATTTCATACCGCTATGTGAAGAGGGCGTGGCGCCTCCCATAAAAACCGAAAATTTCAGTACGGGAACTTGGTATGGATATATATGAAATCAATCCCAAACTCATAGACAAAATCGGGGCTATTTGAAAAGGGGCCGTGGCGCCTTCTAAACATACTGAAAGTTTTACGAGTCTTTGTGAGTGAAGAG
>NW_016190881.1:0-3676 GCF_001687245.7 Rhagoletis zephyria | reverse complement strand
CAGTCTGCAAATGTCGGATGTATCATCCTGACTTTCATCTTCACAATCTTGCACCATGGCAAGATCGTTGTTTAAACACCGTTGTTGTCCGCAGAATTCCTCATTCTCGTTCTTTTGGTTGTTTCTGAATTTGGAGAACCAGTAACGTCAACAGCGTTTTTCGAATTTAGTTTTTGTAATTCATTTTTGATCCTTTCTTCTATGACTGGCCAGATATACGTTTTATCATTGCACTTGCATAACAGTCCACGGACCGAAAATAACAGTTATTTTTTTAAGTTAAACTTGGCCTAATATTTTTATTCCGAATTTTTTTCTGGATAATAAACAAAGAGCTTTTCAAATTTAAGCAAATTTGGTACCGTGTGAAAGAGGACTGAAATAGCTTTTAGACAGAAATAACGAACGAAAGTTAGCACCTCTATTTATATTTATATATTTTTATATCATTTAACATTTTTTATTGAAATATTTTTCAATAGGTGATTTTGCTAGGTTATTTGGCCAGGTTTAACTCGTAACGAAAATAACTGTTATTATCGGTCCCTTCAATATTCGCATTCGCAAAAGATCCGCATTGATTATTGCGAATGCGAAAGCGAATGCGAATGTTAAAATTAATGCGGAAGGTCCGCCGTTGCGAATGCGAATGCGAATATTCGCAACAACCCTGACCTGAACAATCAATTGTATGGGAGCTATATGACAAAGTGACTCAATCTTTGTTATTATCACTGAAAGTATTCTGTTGATAATGGGTGGAAGTATTGCGAAATTTTATGTTCCTAGCTGCAATAATGGAGGAGTTATAACGAAAATTTTCATAACTGAACAATCAGTTGTATGGGAGATATATGTATGTTATAGTGACCCGATCTTTGTTATTTTCACTGTAAGTATTCTGTTAATAATGAGTGAAAACGGTGCGAATTTTCAGGTTCCTAGTTGCATAAATGGAGAAGTTATCGCAAAAAAATCTCATATCTGAACAATCAGTTGTATGGGAGCTATAGGTTATAGCGACCCGATCTTTGTAATTTTCACTCTAAGTTCTCTGTTGATAATGGGTGGAAGTATTGCAAAATTTCATGTTCTTAGCTGCATAAATGGAGAAGTTATAACGAAAAAACTCATATCTGAACAATCAGTTGTATGGGAACTATATGTTATAGTGGTCCGATTCTTCCGGTTCCGACAAATGATTAAAACATTATAAAAATGCATCCACCTACCAAATTTCATCCGGATATCTCTAAAACTGAGAGACTAGATTGCATACAAACAGACGGACAGACGGACATGGCTAAATCGACTCAACTCGACTTTCTGATCATTTAAGTATACATTTTAATGGCTCTATCTCTTCTTATTCTGGTACTTACAAACATCGGATCAAAGTTATAATACCATTTCATGCTCATGAAAGGTATACTGACAGTGAAGATGTCACAACGCCGAAAACGGTTTGTCTCCAAACCAAATTTGACAAGAGATGTCGGAAAATCAATCCACATACATCATACTACTGCCCTGTCGGAAACACCAACAACGAAATGGAGAATAATAAATTTTACTAAAGTATTATTTTAGTAAAGTATTCTCAAGGTAAGACATATCAACAAGTATTCCGGTCGACTGACAGGCCCAGGAATTTGTAACTTGTATAACGAAAAATACATTACAAGTCAACGGGTTACGCACCGACAAACGGCTAACTTTTTTTTGTTTAGTTTATCGACTAGCACATTGGGCCTTATGAACAAAAAGTAAGCAATGGTTTTTTCTTAAAATTTCAGACCTTTTGCTTAAATTCATTTCAATAATTCGAGTAAAAGTCTGAAATTTAAGAACAAGCAATTCTAAGCAATTTTTATTAATAAGGCTCATTGTCAGTTATTACTGTTTCAAAGCAAGAAAAGTAACAATTTTTGAGCTTTCTAAATTTGTATGAAAAATCCCACCCTAGCGCTAGACTTAAAGTGTAAATAGAATCAAATCGCCGAGCGAACTTTTTAAAACAATGAATTATTGCTTATAACATTATGGGTGTAAACACGATCTAAACTTAAACTGGTTATTTCGAAATAACTTTGAAAGGGGCTGCCAACTGTTCAAAATATGGAAATCAATTTAGTAAACAAGTTATACGATTTATCGTTATCTGATTATCAAACGAGAGAGCTTTATTTCGAAAATGATTTTTAAGAGGGTTGCCACCTGTCTGGAGTTCAAAGTTAATTTAATAACCAAGTTTAAGGAAATATTTTATTCGAAAATCGTAACACCAAGAAGTCAAGACAATTTTCATTTTTCGAGAAGGTTGCCACCTGTTTCGAAATTCAAATTTATTAACAATTTACCTGAAATATTCCAATATGGGTGTAAAGCGTAAGCTAAGCTTTATTTTGCAACCGATTTCTAAGAGGGTTGCCAACTGTTTTGGAGTTAGAAATAAATTTCATCACCAAGTTAAACGAAATATGGGAATCAAATCAACAAAAATTCAGAGAAATTTTTATTTCAAAAGAACGTTGCCACCTGTATGGAAATAAAAGCAAAAATTAATAAACAAGTTTAATAAAATATTTGAATACGGTGTCAAACTAGAGAGATTTAAGAAAGGTTTATTTCAGTATTGGTTGGAAATACCAAATTAACTTAATAAACAAGACATGCGAAATATTTAAACATATTGGTGCAAGCTGGGGCGATTTCAGTAAGCTTTACTTCTAAAATACTTTTGAGACTTTATTTATTTTTTCTAAGGGGCTACAATACTTTTAAAGTTCGAGTTCTATTTGATGAGGGGTTAAATTAAACACACAAATGTGGGTGTCTAAGGAAAGAAAGATAAAGGAAGTTTTTCTCTAAAATATATTTTATATTCTTACCTATTAACACAATCTGCGAGTGCCCTCGACATAATTTTTATTCCAGAATTCCCGGGAAAGGTAAATATCGAGACTAGCTCAATTAAGATAATCACCTGACTAAGAGCATCAAAGTGACCAACATAACTCTATAGGATTCGGAACAACATATTGAGGTGCAGCTGTAACATTTTTCAGCATATCGTTAAATCTTATATCACGCTTTCGGGTTGCGAGCAAAAGGTAGTTCAGTAAATCACAAACTTATTCCCTTTGTATAACCAATAACCTCAGTAAGTACATATTTCACAGAAGTCGAATTGAATCCAATTAAAATTGGCTACCTCTATTGTTTAAATGTTTTAAACAATTTAGTAAAACAAATTTAAGTACGTGTACGTTTCAAGGGGGCACTTTTCACTACAAAAACTTTACCACCAAACAAATATGAAGTTACGAGCAAATGCACATATTCACACTGGAAATTATTACATTCATTTTGCTGCATAATTCATTTATCATGCAATCAAGCACCAACGGAGCACAATTCATTTTTACCACGCACGCATAAGTACCTAAAAATATGCTTCAACTTTTTTATCACATGTACTCAATCAACGAGGATGATTGCGAGCGCGCATATACACACAATTTTTCCTTTGCCTCAGTGCATGCAATTGTGATGCATCTGGTCTGAGTGCATTTGCTATTGTTATTGTTGGCATTATGGCATGCCAGCATATGCTTACACCGCAAATTCAATTTACCGCTGGCAAAGTTCCACACCAGCAACTCAACCAAAACAA
>NW_016190879.1:0-3677 GCF_001687245.7 Rhagoletis zephyria | reverse complement strand
GAAAATCAATAACAGCAACGAGGTTCAAGTTGCTGATCGTTGTTGTTTGCTTTTGCTTAAATGGCCACTCCAGGGAGCAGCAGCAAGTAGTGTAATAAACGAATATACATACATAACTTTGCCTCAGGGCAAATGGATTAGGTGTGGAACTCTATAGTTGGATACGAGTATATTTGTATGCGTATGTATTTATGTATATAAAGATGTACATTAGACCGTACCAGCTTACGAGCAAAAAAAAAAACGCCTTTATTGCAAGGCAATTTCGGAAAGTTTTTTTTTGGCCGAAACTAGGGGTCCATCTTTTAAATTTTTCGGTTACAACTACATTCGCCAATACTTTTGTTTTGGGAGCTTTAATTTACTGACATAAGAGTGGTATTTTGGGTGATAAGAGCGGAAATCTGGGAGCCGAGTACTAGAACGGGATACTTGAGGTCAATGAACTCTGAAACAAAATAGGTGGCTCCTCTAGAGAAGAAAATCGATATATCATACTTTGTGATCCAAATTTAATTGCCGAAGATATGTGAAAAGGACCTACGTTTGGACGAATTTTTTATTTGTTTTTTGATTTTTTTTTCTGGTACGGTCTAATGTACATATTTACATATGTAGTTTTCAATATTTTTAAATGCCATTACCAGCGATCTTGTTGTTTAAGCGAATGGATAACTTTGAAGTTAAAATGACAATTGATTGATATTATTTCACTTACTTTGTAGCTTCATATTTTTGCATTAAAGAGCTATCCAAATTGGAGGAGGATAATTTTTACTATTATCCTTGTTACTAATAAGAAACACAAAAACGTTGTATGTTCTTAGTGTAACTTCCGTATGGTGGTGGACCTCTTAGACGAGCTAAACGTGCATAGTAAAGTACCCATAAACAGCTGGACTGATTAAGCAAATTGTTTTTTTGTTTTCAAATTAAGTGAAATACCTGGAAATAATGATCTGCGAACGCAACTTAGAAGAGCTGGCCACAAAGGTCATTACTGCCATCTACGCTTGCAAAACCCCTATAGGCGAGAAATGGAATCTTAAACACCACTTTATGCAGCAGTTGTACGTCTTATATTATTCTATAGGGTCATAGTCTGGCGGACATCATTGGATAAGCTGCTCACTAATTCTAAACTAGTCGAACGAGTATTGCCATCCGCGTTCATTAAAGCCCTGGAAACGCTCCTAAACTTTCTGCACGTAAACCTTTTTAGGAAGCTTCTGACAAGCTACATTGCAGAAAGACTAAATGCACTTTCAAAATGTAAATACAATAGATTCTGTCCCGCCAACATTCCAACCAACCACCCCGATATTTTCAGGTTCCTAGACTAGAAAAAGTTCTCCATTCGTAGTGTGGCGTACATTCCAGGCCTCCACAGTGTCTTACAACCAGAGCTCGCTGCCATAAAAGCGGCTGAACTTTGGCTGATCGAATGTTATCTTAATCTGCCCCCAGTAACCATATACTCGGATAGTCAAACAGCTATTAAGTCACTGGATTGATGTGAAAACTCGTAGAAAATTGCGATGGAATATAGAAAAGTCATCAAGGAGTTAGCTTGAAAATCTACTACCCATATAATGTGGGTGCCAGGTCACAGAGATAGGAAATCATTCTGTCCGACGTCAAATCTTCTCACTATGCAGGCATACCGCTATGCACCTGCAAGACATGGCTCAAAATACGAGTAAACTTCGTCGAGAAGTCAAATAAAAGACGGTCGGGTGAAAATACGTGTGGGACGGCTGGACCCTTCTAGCCCAGCATCAACAAGAAAAGATCCGATGCACTCATTCGGTTCGCATGCTCTCTACTAAATCAAGTGACTGGTATTATAACGGAGCACTGCTTGATGGGAAGGCATGCTAGCAGAATCGACCTGCCGGCCAATGACTCTTGCCAAAGCTGACGCGACGAGGAGATATTGAGAGTGTGGAACACTATCCCTGCCACTGCCCGACTCTTTCGTGGGCGAGAAGACGCTGATTCACCAACACGTTCAAATCATGTGCGTGACGTGTGTTGCTGTTCGGTCTCGGGGAATTGAGGAATTTCAAAGAATTTATCAGACTACGAGTATATTGCAGGTTTGAAAGGCCAGTGTCTTGCCTTGCCCCAAAGGAAGCTTCTCGAGTGCATGGGTTGGGCATCAAGGAGAACCTTTAGCACGACCTCCTCATAATCCAGTTTTGTACCTTGGCTCTCAAGTAGCCCAAGAAGCGGAGCTCCTCGAAGGGATGCATATAAATCTGGAGGATTTATGACACATTTCCATGCTTTGGCAGAAGGTGCTCTTCGTCTTTGGATAACGGACTTTTAGATGCGCGATCAAGCTTTATAGAGTTTTCAGGCCGAGACTGCTGCTGCTCCATTTTCTATTAAAGGGTTGTTTGCTTCACTCACTCAGAGCAGTTAACCAGAGGTTAAAATGGCAGCGAAATAATTCGCAGTATATATTTTTCTTCATTTGAATCTTAAAAACAAAAGAAAATTAAACATCCAAATTCGCGTGACGAAATTGTCAGTGNCCTCAAAGCATATCAGAATTACCACAAATCGATTAGATAAACAAAAATTGCATCTTTAATTTGCAATAAAAAGTGATTTCAAAGGAATTTAGTATCCTCCAATGACTTTCAACTGTGGGAATGATGGCATACAAAAAGCAGAGCTATGGAATTAAAATGAAACATTTGAAATAAGCCAACTGTTTTATGGACTACGGATGCACTAAATATATTTAAGTATGTACAATTCAAAGAGAGTGAATGAGTTAGTCGAATGAGTGCGTACAGCCGGTAGATATAGTGAATGCGTATGATTGCTGTCAAGCCAGCAGCATCAGCAGCCGTACCAAACGTTTAGTGATTATCGTTAAACTTGGCGGCAATGGTATTTGTTGTTGTTAATATTTTTTTGATTTTTTTGTTATAGCAGCGCCAGAAACTCATTTCCGATTTGAATTGCAATCTGGTGGGCATATGGAACATGTTAATAAATACAAAACTACTACAAAATATTGAGTACATGGCAAATACTTGTTTATAGGCGTTGGAGAAGTAGAAGGGGCTGTAGGTGGGGGGGATGAAGAGTGCTCCGAAAATGAGGTGCCGTGGGCGCAATTATGACGCATCAGTATGTAAATTTTCACTAAAAGAGTTGCTGCTATAAATATGAAAATTCGTAAAGCAATGACACGTCCAGATGCGCGCAATGCGTGCCAAGCAAAGCCAGCCAGCCAGTCAGCGAGCCACCCGCTTGCCCCGCTTGCCCCGTTTTTGCGCGACTCGACTGCGTGAGTAGAAACACACACGTGTGAGTTGTTCATAGTGGAAGTTGTGCCACATTTGGCTGCATATTTTTTTTTCGTTTGTTTTTTTTTTGGATTTAGTCTGTGGCGCAACGCCATATTTCGAACACGTTGACAGCACTTGGAAAACTACATCGTAGTCGAATTGGATTTTAAAAATGATTGCAAACACATTTCATTTGAAGCAGAAGCATTTTGGTTTGTTAAAGCGCTCCACGTGCGCGTAGTCGCCTTTAAAGTATGTAGATAAAAAAAGGGCTAAATCGGAAGTGACGCGCTTTGCTAGACTAGCGGTAAGTCGGTAGACTTCAGGAAGGTGCGAAGCGACAGGCAGGGTGGCATATAGGATATGGTA
>NW_016190878.1:0-3677 GCF_001687245.7 Rhagoletis zephyria | reverse complement strand
GAATTAGCTTATGCTGCTACAGGACGTCGTGGTGTTATTACATGGTACATCATGACTTCGGAACACACCATTCAACCGACATACGAGTACTTTATGGCCAACAATTATTTTGGTTTGAAGAAGGAGAACATCATACTCTTCGAACAGGGTTCATTGCCATGCTTCGATTATGATGGACGCATTATATTGGACGAAAAGCATCGTGTAGCACGCGCGCCAGATGGTAATGGAGGACTATATCGGGCATTGAAGCAACAGGGCATTTTAGATGACATTAAGAAACGCGGCGTATTGTATTTGCATGCGCACAGCGTGGATAATATATTGATAAAGGTCGCCGATCCGGCTTTTATCGGCTACTGCGTACAAGAGAATGCCGATTGTGCAGCCAAGGTGGTTGAGAAATCAGCACCGAATGAAGCTGTCGGTGTTGTAGCTATTGTGGATGGCAAGTACCAAGTGGTGGAGTATAGCGAAATATCCGCGAAAACCGCCGAGATGCGCAATCCCGATGGGCGGTTAACCTTCAGTGCTGGCAATATTTGCAATCACTTTTTCAGCGCTGCCTTTCTATACAAAATTGGTGAAACATACGAAAAGGAATTGAAGTTGCATGTTGCCAAGAAGAAGATTCCCTTCGTTGACAATTCAGGAAAGCGTATAACGCCTGAAAAGCCAAATGGCATTAAAATTGAAAAGTTCGTATTTGATGTGTTTGAGTTTGCACAGAAATTCGTGGCTATGGAAGTGCCACGTGCCAGTGAGTTTAGCGCGCTGAAGAAAGCTGACAGCGCAGGCAAGGATTGTCCGTCGACAGCGCGTGCTGATTTAGCACGTCTGCACAAGCGGTATATCGAAGCTGCGGGCGGCATTGTGCATGGTGATGAATGTGAAATTTCACCATTCGTCAGCTACGCTGGTGAGAATTTGGCACCACTTGTTGCTGGCAAATCTTTCACAAGTCCAGTGTACTTGCGCAGCAATCGCGATCCCTACCATGGACACCTGTGACACGTTTTGATGAAATACGCTGAATATAACTTGTTGACTGATGATATGTATGTAGCTGTGTAGAGTCGTAAATGCAGTAGATTTTAGATTTTACTAGCTCTGTTATGGTTTCTAATTGTACCCACAGTAAAAAACGTTAAAAATTAATAATGCAGAGAGAAATTTACTGGGCTCTGCAGCATCTATTTAAGTAGATTTGTGGCGTGCGTGTATTTCCAAATTAGACTTTCAGATGAAATCAAGAAAAGCNCCACAGTAAAAAACGTTAAAAATTAATAATGCAGAGAGAAATTTACTGGGCTCTGCAGCATCTATTTAAGTAGATTTGTGGCGTGCGTGTATTTCCAAATTAGACTTTCAGATGAAATCAAGAAAAGCTGTTATTTGACTTTTTGAAGTATTTTATGAATTTGCAAGGCAAAACCTGAATATTATACTTAACGGTACATTGTTTTTACTACTTATTAATGCGCTTAGATTGTTAAAAAAAAAAATATTGTATTACTGCAGATTGGATTTTTCTTAATATTTGTTTGTTTTAAATATTAGTGCACATGTACGTTTGTATTAATATCGGCAATCGATTTATGTGCCACATTAACTAATATAAGTACAGTTATATTTGTGTGTATGTGGAAGTTCACTTATTTTTNGGTACATTGTTTTTACTACTTATTAATGCGCTTAGATTGTTAAAAAAAAATATTGTATTACTGCGGATTGGATTTTTCTTAATATTTGTTTGTTTTAAATATTAGTGCACATGTACGTTTGTATTAATATCGGCAATCAATTTATGTGCCACATTAACTAATATAAGTACAGTTATATTTGTGTGTATGTGGAAGTTTACTTATTTTTTCCGATGCATCCCATATATATTTTGATGTTAGAAATTACGCATAAACAAATTTAAGTGCAATCCATATAAATATTCATGTACATATACAGATATATACAATATTATGCAATAAAAATTAATTATGTGAAAATATCATTAAATTAAGATTTATGCTTAGTTCTTGTATGACTAATGACTACGTGCTCTAACTAAAATCAGCTCTATATTACCCGGGGGGAAAACCCGACGAGCCCCTGCAATGTAGCACTCTTCCAAACATATCAAGTTATTGGGGAGCTTGCTTCAACAACTACTATTGTGCTTTATGGTTATATTATGAAATACATACAGGTGTACAATCGCATTAGCAAATACCACTTTATATTTGTCTTGCACTTGTTAAAGGCAAATATAATTTCAAAGAATGGAATTTTATCANTAGCACTCTTCCAAACATATCAAGTTATTGGGGAGCTTGCTACAACAACTACTATTGTGCTTTATGGTTATATTATGAAATACATACAGGTGTACAATCGCATTAGCAAATACCACTTTATATTTGTCTTGCACTTGTTAATGGCAAATATAAATTCAAAGAATGGAATTTTATCTTTGGCTCTTGCAATGCTCCTCTGCTAAGGCATTCCGCACATGACGCCCTAAACAGAGTAGTGTAACAGTAACTTGGCCGTTGTTTTTGATACTTAGATCGGTTTGTCTCCTCGTCGTTGTCGTCGTTGGTAATCACCGCTCGGGACTAGTATAATGCAGTGAACTGTCTTACACAACACCCCTCTTCCTTTGGTTTGACCCTATCGTAACCTTTGATGGGCCTACCGCTAATTGAGCATGACGACAACGTTTGAAACGTTCCCATAACAGTCGGGTTTACGTAACCGGACCGACTAAGGACTGTAACTCCAGCATAAATCCCCAAAAACTTTATCGGGAATTTATCATGCCTATTGCGGTATCGGACGGATCCATCCNACCTTTGATGGGCCTACCGCTAATTGAGCATGACGACAACGTTTGAAACGTTCCCATAACAGTCGGGGTTTACGTAACCGGACCGACTAAGGACTGTAACTCCAGCATAAATCCCCGAAAACTTTATCGGGAATTTATCATGCCTATTGCGGTATCGGACGGATCCATCAGCACGGATCTAATCCGATTCGCACTGTCATAGCAAGCGAGTGAGAAGGATTAGATTCATGAGAATGTCATCCCTCGGAAGCAGACCTATTCCGGTTCGACAGATTTATGTACATATATCTGGTTAAGGACAGTCACTCCAGCGTCACTTCAAAAGCTCTGGGGATGTTGTATGCTGTTACAACAACCACTTTTGAAAAATTCTAGGCTGGCTTAAGTAGACAATAGCAGAACAATGAAGCAGTGGATGAAACTAAACTCACGACATTCTGTACAGCTTCGGAGTTCCTACTCGACCCTGACGCACCTAGTACGCATATGGTATTCCGCATGAAAGAAACCACCACTTCACATACGCCTTAAACCAACTAAACAAAAAACCCATTTCCCTAGTGTCCGACCCCGACGAAACAGCAAGTTTCCATCATCTAGCATTAGTTGAGCTTGACGGCGATTGAAAGATTAACTGATCTGATTTTAAAATTAATAAACTAGAAAACTTGGAGAGTGGCATTCAGTTAGAAGTAACCAATCATTTAAGCCAAGAGGTATGAAAAGACCTCTACCACTTTCAAAATTAACGGCTCATATGTATACCTATTTGAGGTATGGTTACCACGGCATGGTTATCAATTTTTATATAAAAGTTGATTTTTTGCTCAAA
>NW_016190877.1:0-3677 GCF_001687245.7 Rhagoletis zephyria | reverse complement strand
AGCCCCCTTTAAAAATATTTTCGAATTAAAGCATCCTCATACCTCTTTCTTAATACTGTATTTAAGTTATGGAAAAATAACATTTGGCTTTTTAACAGTTGGCAACCCTTTTAAAAATTTCTTCAAAACAATAAAGCTTTCCTTTGCGACCCATATTGTAATACTCCATTTAACTTATTAATAAATTTGATTTAACATTTTTTAAATTGGAGGCAATCATATAAAATATATTTTTTTAGTTAAACATTTTTTTTTATCTCCTTGGTTCGGCCATACCTAATGTACAATTTCGTTAAACTTATAATTTAAAATAAACTGAATTTTTTAAGCAGGTGGCAACCATGTTAAAAAATATGCTGTAGGTTAATCGAGGTCATAAGTTCTCTATGCTAAATTTTATCCAAGTAAAGAGCAACAAAGTTACTCACACGATCACCCACAAACCTTCTTAAAACATTTGTGATATTTTATTTAGCTTATCAACTAAAGCGATTTTAAACTCCTACGCTGCTAGCAACACTCGTAAACGATATTTACGATATAGATAAAGCTTTTTTAAAACATATTTCGTTTGATACTCAATTGAAATAATTTCGAACTTTTAAACAGGTGGCAGCCATCTAAAAATATTTTTAAAGTAAAGCTTTTTTAAACCTCGCTCGTTGAAATACATATCAAAATATTTCATTTAGCTTGTTAATAAAACTGATTTTAACATTTTGAACAGGTGGCAACATTCTTAAAAAAATATTTTACTAAACATCTGTTCCTGAACTGATTTCTTTTTACACCCACACTATTGTGATATTTGATTTAAATAATCAATTAATCAATATTAAATTTGTAACAGTTGGCAACTCTCTTAAAAAATACTTTCAAGATATATCGTTTTGGCATCCCTCTCGTTTGACACCCACACGGTTGTATTATTTTATTTAATTTTTTTAATTGATTGACTTTCACTTTTGAAAATGATGGCAACTTTCCTAAAAAATATCCCATATACTAATCTAGGTTACAGACTATTTGTGCGCCAAATTTTATTGAAATCCGTTTAGCCATTTTAATGTGAAAGAGCAACAAACATACTCACACACACACTTACAAACTTTCACATTTACATATATTATAGGATTAACCTTAGCATTCCTTCGCTCCACTTATTGTTAGCAAGGAACGTACAATAGGGCGGGAAAAAATCGTTACGCACTTTTTTTTTAATATTGGAAAGCCACTGCTAAGGCTAAGCACCCAAATAAGATCATTACTTGGCAGTGAAATACTTTTCTAACTCTTTGACCCGGTATATAGATCTACCTAGAATTTATTACACGCGTTGATTTCCCCTCAATAAATTATTGTAGAATTTTTAATATTTTGTTTGGTTATTGAATATAGTTGATTCTTAATATTGTCAGGCATAATGTTTAAAAAATTATTCGTTCAATAATCCAGTGGCTTAAGAAAAAGTTGGTGTTAATTGCAATTAATTGCAAAAAAAAACCAGCTTGGCCATGGCGGCACATTTAAAAACATTAAGAACTTTAGAATTAATGACACCTTATAATTTAGTAATTACACAGGCATTCTTTTTCCTTCATTCAAAAATGCTCTATGTATACATGTACCTATGTATGTATATATATGCATCTAAATTCCCATCACTCATACCGAAAAAATCGTCTACACTGGTGAAATAACTCTTCCCGTATGTGAAAGAAGTTAATTGGATTAATTTTAACAAAGAACAAGAAAAATTTTTAAGACAAATTAGTACAAGCGTGAACTGTTTCTGAACTGAAGTCACTGCACTGTAGGCGATTTTTGACCGTTTAATGATATTAAACTGTAACTGAATCGGTAAAGATGTTACAGAGAAGTGTGTAAAGCAAAAAAATAAAAATTTTTGCAGAAATGACAAGAGTTGCTCAATGAAAAATTAATAGCCAAAGGAATGCAAAAAATATTTTTTTTTTTAACAGTTCACGCTTTATGATCATTTCGAATCGAAAAAATTTATTGTTGTCTAAACGTTAGGCGATTTATATCAACCTCATTTTTTAATCTCGTCAATTTAGCAACAATTGACTGGCTGACTACAAAACAATGCATTCTCATTTCTTTTTGGTATAAACATATGTATATAGCTTAACTATCAGTTGGTCCTTTATAACGTAGTGTAACCACGATTAAGGTGCCAAGAAGGACATCGTTAAGCGTCTCCGATAAAAATATGTTAATAATCAGGGTTAGAATTTTAAACTTGAAAAAAGGCAAAATGAGCTTTGAAATAAGGCAAACAAAGACCACATTATTTTTTTAGTTTTGTTATGTACATACATACATACCTTTATGTGCATGTCCATTAAATATATAAAAGAATACATATAGTGGTCAAAAAATTATAGCAGAACCACTTTTTGCCAAGTTTTAACGTATTATTTTTGTGGTTGGCTTCTTTTTTAAATAAAAATATAGTTCATTCTTTAACAACACCCGTGTAAGTCCAAGCTACCAACTTTGTGCAATATTAAAAAATTCAATAAACTTTCGTACAAATTTCGAGCTTTTTTGAAAATTCTAAAAAAATCAACCGTAATTTTTAGCTATTTGAAACTTGTATTTTATTCTACTAGAGTACAGTGGGCTACAAAACTGCATACTCAGAATTTAATTAAAAAACTCGAAATTTTTACGAAAATTTGATTTTGATTTTTTTTTAAATTCCATAAATTTTTAAGGCAGTGTCATTCGATGCATTTTTATATTAGGCTATTGGTACAATATAAAAAAAATTGGGACAATTTTTTTTTAGTCAAAAACTTGGTGCAATACAGCAATTTCTATAGCAANGTTGTTAAAGAATGAACTATAAAAAACTAACCAAAATTAAATAACAACAAAAATAACGAAAAAAATCTTGGCACGGCCATGATGACATTTACCATTTTTTGCAAAAAATCCCAAATTAATTTGTAGTTTTTACTTTTTGGACTACTACTTTTGGACCAGTAAGTTCCCGAATAAAAATGTCCCACGAAGGATTTCGAAAACAGCACGAAATATTCCAAAAAAATCCAGAAAGCACGAAGTCGTTTCGAAAGTCTCAAAAATTTCCAAATATTCCTGAAAAATCCGGCAAAAATTCCGAAAACTCTTACACGAAGTACACCAAAAGGTCAAAAAAAAAAACCAAACGCAAAATGCCTTAAAAAAAACGCGAAAAAAGAAAATAAATTAAAGTCCAAAATAATCTTAAAAGTTTCCGAAAAAATCCCGAAAAATAAATAACGGAAAATTTCGAAAACTCTCGACTATTTTTTTTTTGTTTTAGTGACCTACAGTTATTGATTAGTCTCGAAGGTTCTGAAGTTCCCCCTTAAATCCCGAAAGCTACCAAAAAATAAAACATAAAGTGTAACGAGGAGCACCGAAGAAATTCCAAAAGTGAAACATAATGAACCCCAAAAAGATCTGAAAAATAATAAGTGGTCTCTTGAAAATTCAATGATAGTGAATCTGAAAAAAAAACGCTACAACATTTTCACTTTTTTTTTATTTCAAAATCATAAAAAAGGGCCTAATCATAGTCTCTAGGCATTAAACGTCTGATTAATTCTTCGCTGAGCAACTTAATTCATCATTTAGTCCATTCTGCCGTTTTAAACTCCGACTTA
>NW_016190876.1:0-3677 GCF_001687245.7 Rhagoletis zephyria | reverse complement strand
AAAATTTAATTTACCTTTTCAAAATAAAGTCTTACAATACGCAAATAAATAAATCTGTATGTTAACCTACAGAGTTTTGCACCAAAAATTTCATTCATTTCCTGTTTTTTAGAACTTTAATCTACAATGTTTTCATAAGTACTTCCATAGTTATTGACAGCGTCAGCCGGTCGGCTGGTCACTCATCTCGGCCAATGGCCGGCCTCTTGGCTGTTGACTGCAATGTTCCTCACAAACTATCAACCATACTCACTTCACTACTACAGCGCCAACCATAGACTGCCAACTGTCAGCAACTTTATCAGTCATCAAACAAAGTAACGACTGTTACAACACATTTAACTTACAGAAATCGCCATTATTACCATAATAACGGATGGCGGGTACGTCATGTCAAAAGGCAGAGCGAGTATTATATTTTTAAGCGCTTGATAAAGAAGAGTCCGGCAGGGCAATTGTGCATCTCAAGAATCAGGAGGATGATTGGGACCATACCGTCTGAAACCCCTACTACCCTGGCGGTAGGGATAAACTGCATTCAGTGAGATGGATGCAAGTAGGGATTATATTATAGGGGTTGCCTACACCGTTCAGAAATCTATCAGCACTTTCTGCATGAACAATCATTATAGGGGACCAACCATCAATCAAGCCAGCAACGTTTATTAACTAAATAATACTCAGGGTCTTAGCCGAACGATCTGCTTATAATAGACATGAGTCGGGAATAAGTTAGCCATAGACCGCGCAGAGATGGCCAAAGTTTCCTTTCGAATTCCCAAAAAGAGGCGAAACGTGGCCAGAAGAAATCCTCTTGTGTGTTTGCCCGTAGTCCAGCTGCAGCTGCAGCTTCCAAGGAACCACGGTAACGAAGATTACAACAACGGAAACGAATGGCGCCTTGTTAGATGGATTCACGCCTATCCGGTGGTTTTTCTCCTTACTACTACCTATAGGCATCAATGAAATTAATGCTGGTATGACACAAACTATGTGGATATTCTATATAATTGAATTCCCCGAAGCTGAACGCTGACTTAATTCAAATGCTGATCACAGGCTCACACATTGAAGAATCTTAATCGATGCAGATACGAGTATTTAGATGAAAAATCCGGTCAAAAGTCAGATTTGCCAACTTTGGCAAAAGTTGAGTTAAACATACTTTTCCTAAAATTACATAACCGATCTATTGAAAGGTGGCCATTAAAACTACCCCCCGCTAATTTCCTTTTGACATATGTGACATTTGGGATCGCTTTTTCTTGTTCTCGATGCGTACAATCGTTCTTCCGTTTCTTCGGTAATTGTGTTTTAGTGAAGACCTATTTTAACAAAGAACCTCTTGCGCATGGAAGAAGAAGGCAACATGGCCTTCGTTTAGAAAATTTAAGATCGTCCCATTTTGATATATGTTTTTAATCAAATTTTAGAATCTTGGTGTTTTTGTTGGCTTGTTAAGGCTTGTCAAGATTAAGTTTTAGTACTGGATTATATATTAGCCGTGCTTTGTTTACACGCATATACTGATAAACGATCGGTCGGAAAAAGTTCTCCGGCTGAACCTTCCACGAGGGTACTGCCTGGAAATGGGCACTACAGAAGACTCTGTGCGATGTCAGAATGGTGCTCAGCTAAGATCCAGAATCAGTGCTATGTGCTAATCTCCTTAATAGCAAAGTCATATGGATGGGGTTTTTGATCGTGGCTTAGAGGCCAGAAGGGGCTGGATCAAGGTGTCGTGTGCACCGCACCGAAGATCGGTCAGACTGGGAGCCCTCTGGGAGGCGGCCACACCCAGGATGTATGAAGGCCTTACCTGGGCATGGCGGATATGTGCCCGGGTAGACGAACCCCTTTCTCCGCAGCCCGTGGGAACTACTTATAGAAAATAGAAAAACAACAACAACTACAACAAAAACAGTAACAAAGGCACCGCCCCCCTTAAGGCGTCGGAAGGGCTTCGGCTCACTCAAGAAAGAACTCAAACGAGGCAGAGTACTTCCAGGGCCAAAGGTGTAACCGGGCCATGGTTTATCAGCATTCAATGAAAGCGGTCCTCGCCGGGAAACCCCTGACACCAGTGGATGCCAATCTGGCATGCAGATTGTAGCCGGAGATAAGGCTGAATCTATGGCGCAGGCCCCGGGCGGTCCTTCCGCAACTCCCACTGCCTTCACGAGGACTTACCAGAACCCAGAACCAGCTGCAGCGGACTATCGGCAGAAGAAGCTGGCTACAAGAATCTTGCTAAAGTTTACCACAACGCCTGACCTATGCAGCAAGCCGAACGAGGAACATGTGGAGGAGGTCCTCACAGAGATAGACTGGACAAAGGCAGTCCTGCCCGACTACCGCAAGCCGGATTTGAAGCAGCCGCAGACGCCCTCTAGTAAGCGCAACAGGTCGGGGGAAATAGCGCCCAACAATGAAAAGAGACTCAGAAGGCAGGGATCTTCATTCGCTGAAGTAGCCAAGGAGCACATTCTGCTTGGCATCTTTGACGAAGGTCAATTCGTNCCGTCCGTCTGTCCGTCTGTCCGTCCGTCTGTCCGTCTGTCCGTCCGTCCGTGTACACGATAACTCGAGCAAAAATTGACATAACAATTTACTAAAAGCTAGAAAGTAATTTTTTTTTTTGATTTAAGTACATTATCTACATCATTATTATGCTTTTTTTCAATAAATCGTTAAACTTGAAGTTGTTTCCAATATAATGATGCGATGGATGTTTACTTTAGTTGCAAATTGACTTTAATAGCCAGTACTTCCTCCCACACTTAACTCAGGCTATTTTTAATCACGTAGTTCAATGAAGATTGCTGTAAATCTATTTTAGTCTTTAATACCATGACGGTACGACATATTTATAAACTACTTGGAAGCTATGCACAGAAGTTAGTCTCGGAAAAAAATCATAAAAATTAAAAAAATTTTATAAATAAATAAAAAGTGAGTGAGAAATATAGAGAAGTCCATTAAAAATACGAACTAAGAACAAGAATACATATGTATGTATATGTATGCGTGTCAAAAGAGAAGACTGCAAAAATGTGACTATGAGTGTCTAGCTTGTCAAGGCAGTTGTTGAGAAGAGTGAAAGCTCTAAGAGTGTGCGAAGTGTACAAATAAATGCAATGAAATGGCTGCTGCTGTTTTACTAAAGCCTTTTGTGTGGGTGTGCGAAGGCACTTTTGCAGTAGTGTGCGTAGTCGTACACGCTAGTGCCTAGTTGTAAAATTAATGACTACCATTTTTAAAGACGTAATTATGCGAGCGAAGCTACATACGTACTCATATACATACATACATATACTAAATGGTACCACGGTCCTGCAAACACATTTACGCAAGCACAGATGCCGTTATATGCATTCACGCAGTCGCTTATTCATTTATTCGCCCAGTTGCGCTGATAAATGGGCGCCATTAACTGGAACACAGCGACGTGTCGGTACAACGTTATACACTGAGCGCTATCATGGTAGTGGAGCTGGTGACAGGCAGCATGGAATGGGTGCTATGTATTTGTGCACATGTCCTTACATATAAATACATACCTATGTAAAGTATATACATATATGTATATGTATGTATTTAGTCGCTTAAAAGTGTAAATGAAAGTATGCCTGCACTGTGCGTGTAATAACTTACATATTTACTTCGTGTTTTATGAG
>NW_016190875.1:0-3678 GCF_001687245.7 Rhagoletis zephyria | reverse complement strand
ATAACGATGTTTAACCGCAGATTAGTGTTAACCGCACATTGAGTAACCGGCCCTAAATGTTTATTGTGCTTGTGCTTGTGTGAATGTGTTTTGTACATACATTTCCATTCTTATTTGACGATAGTTTTGTTGTTGCCATTCTTTGGACTAAAAATTTGGTTTTTTGCGTTCCTTTACTTTTCCTGTTATTCTCTTTTAGTGAGCGCATTTTGCTTACACTCTGGCATTTTAACACTTTTCAGATTTTAGTCAAAAAAGATAAGGAATGAACCTATTAATTCGCCTTGGTGCCCACACACAAAAACTTGCAATCATATTTCTCGTCAAAATTACAGTTGGTAGGCCATCGGTGTTTGCCTGTGGAGTTCTGCGGTCATGTAAATGAGAGCGATTTTTGGAGAGTTGTGTAGAGATTGAAGTTGGAAGATTTTTCCCGATGCTTTTTTCGTTCCGTACATTTTGCTGTTACTCACTTTTTACTCTCACTTCCGAGAGTGGTTTTGCTGTTTGACCTTTTTCCAGGATTTTACACAATATCTCACAAAATTGTGTTTCATGAGGATTTTTCTTGCTCTAACTTACTCTAGTTTTTGTTTCATGAGCCTGCGCCAAGTGGAACTAGAGCACCTTAGAGCACGATTTTCTGCACCAGCTTTTTTGATGGAGTTACTTAGAGCGAGCAACCGTTTTGAGAATTTATGCCTGAAAAGTGCTTCATGAGATGTGTGATCTGAGTGGGCCTGAGCACACTAGCCTGCTCAGTCGGATTGAGCAATCCACCACTCGAACGCACACTGGACTGGGCAGTCGGCCGAAAACAGGTTTCAGTTTTGTATACATGAATTACGCATGATTGTGTTAGTGCATGTGGCACGNTGTTCCGTACATTTTGCTGTTACTCACTTTTTACTCTCACTTCCGAGAGTGGTTTTGCTGTTTGACCTTTTTCCAGGATTTTACAAATATCTCACAAAATTGTGTTTCATGAGGATTTTTCTTGCTCTAACGTACTCTAGTTTTTGTTTCAAGAGCCTGCGCCAAGTGGAACTAGAGCACCTTAGAGCACGATTTTCTGCACCAGCTTTTTTGATGGAGTTACTTAGAGCGAGCAACCGTTTTGAGAATTTATGCCTGAAAAGTGCTTCATGAGATGTGTGATCTGAGTGGGCCTGAGCACACTAGCCTGCTCAGTCGGATTGAGCAATCCACCACTCGAACGCACACTGGACTGGGCAGTCGGCCGAAAACAGGTTTCAGTTTTGTATACATGAATTACGCATGATTGTGTTAGTGCATGTGGCACGTGCAAACTAAACGAAATACCCAGTCGAAATCGGTTGTATGCATTCCTGAAGGATGCTTGCTATATGAGTGAATTAGAGTGAACAATTCATGCTTAGTCATGAATTTCCACGAATAAATTCAAATTCCAGCGAATTGCAAGCGAATGTACGTTGTCGTTGTTTTAAGTACATTTCTTGATAAATTTGAAGTGGAATTTTTGTAATATTTTCAGTCTTGTACAAAACTTTTAGTGAACGGACGTGTTGTGCGATACTATTTTCAGCATAAACGGGATTTTACAAGATATGCATTTGCATGATTCAATAATACAAGGTTAGATAATTATTGACAGCCGCGGTTTGACACTCCCTTACAAAAGGTTGCATTTACGAAGGACAGAAAAAGAGGAAAAATGCAATCCCTTGTTGCGAAAATTGTAGTAGAAAAGTATACAATGTAGGCAATTAGTAGTGAAATTCCTTTTGTAAATTCTACTGTATTTGCAGGAAATCTGGCATTTTAAACGAAACATTGAATGATATACTAATATATCTACGTGAAATACGTAATTTATGTGCTATTTAGCTGTGTAAAAACTGCAAAAGGACTCAAAATTAAAATAAAACTACTTTGAAATTTATGTAAACATCGAATTTAAAAACAATTTGGCTGCGTTTCTTTATACATTCCGGATAATCCCATTTCACAGCCGGAATAAACAGAATGCGTTTGAAATATACGTTAACATGTCATCAGGAACGTTCTATAGAATATGTAAACAAAAAAGTTTATTCCAAACGTTCAGAATGAATAAAGAAATGCAGCCTTTATGTTTTCATCAGTTAAATGTGCTTCATATGCATATAAAAAAAAAAAAACATATTGCACACAAGCTTATACTTCTATTTCACAGCAAAGCTACACTTTTTCAAAGTAAATTTGCAAAGAAGCAACACCGTGCCACTGCTAAGGGAGCGGTGCAAGAGAGACAACTGTCAGTTTATCGAACCTTGTATTATTGAATCATGATGCATTTGCATATGTAAGTGCTACTTGTTTATATGTCCCCGTATATTAAAATGTATCAGAGAAGTAGCATTTACATATGGAGATCTTGTAAGAATGCTTTAATACTGTTCCATTAATGCATTTTTGTATGTTTGAAACATTAATACAGCCATATGCATACAGCAGTAGTACAAGTGTATGATTAAGGTGTTAAATGGAAATGAAGGTTCATTTATACTGGCATGTATACACAGCAGCAAGCTCATGCCGCCAACAGCGATGTTGTATGCTTACGATTTCTACTGGGTTGAAAACATGTTGTCTATGTGTGCGTGTCAGTTAGGGTTGCCAGACGTACTGCTTTTGGGAGTAAACGTACTCCTTTTTATTACAATGTACTCCCTTGTACTCAAAAAAAAAAATTCTGGAAATTTACTCCTTTATTAGCTTTGTACTCCTTTTTCCAGCTATTAATATTTTATCATATACAGGGTGTAAAATAATATCTGTTGCACTTTTGTTTTTTTTTTTTTAATAAAAGGGGCCTTTATAGATTTTGCGAAAAAGTAGTTTGTTGTTAATTATCTACAGATTTTACTTCAATTTTGTTAATTTGTTTATAAATTTTAGCCTTCATTTGGGTTTACCGGCGGTAAACACTTTGGGAGAAAAGCGCAAGTCTTCGTCGGTTACTTTATTACATAAGGCCTCATACTCAGCAATCGAAAAGGCTCGAAACTGGTGACTAGGAGGGCATTCATTCGACCAACCCTATACAGGTTTGTTCTTTTTTTATACAAAATCTAAGAAAAAATACACATGAAAAAGAGGTTCGTGCCGCATGTACTTATCTCCCAAGGCTGGCAAATGTAAATCAGGATTAAAATTTTAAAACCAATTCATAAAATTTAAGTAAAATATTTAAAAAGTTAACCAAAAAAAAACACAAAATCTATAAAGAACCCTTTTATTTTTCAAAAAACTTGTGCGACAGTTATTATTTTGCGCGCTGTACTTTGCCATTCATATTGTGGCAAACACTACTTAGTAAGCACAGTTAAGTGTGATAGTGAAAAGGTGTAAGCATAGCCTTAGGGGCAGGGCGCTCGGGTATAAAAATTAGAAAAATATTAAATTAATCATAAGGTTTAAATTAAAAAAATGGTCATACATTCAGGAAGAGTCTGGAATTCTTTTGTAGTCTTTAGTTTTTTAGTTGGGGAAACTTTCCTATAAGGGCGGTCATTGAGCACCGAATTCTACGCAAAAATACTGTGGACGCAAGTGAAAATTGTGACTTTTGGCAATTTTTCTAGGGGGTTCCGTAGAGGCCCTACGTGGTCGGGAGTAACATTTTTGTCAATGGCGGTTCATGCCCTCTCCAAA
>NW_016190874.1:0-3678 GCF_001687245.7 Rhagoletis zephyria | reverse complement strand
CTAACGGGCTAGTCTCCAGCCCGCGTGATCTTGTCTTTTTGGTTCATGCAAAAAGGTTGGTTACTGTCTATACTGTGGGTCAAGTATTGAATCCAAGTCGAATTTATACAAGGTGGAAACATGAATACAACAACAACAACCACATGTGTTTCGTATTGCGCGTGTCAGGTCAAATCTCAATTCGCCCTAAGTTTACATGTACTTTATTTTTGTTTATGATGGGACAAGGCGAATTAATATAAGGTGATAGCAGGAGTACAAAAACAAAAATTTGCATGTATTTTGTTTTTGCTTTGGCGGCATAAACTGTCAAAATCTGTAAGAGTGTGTGTACAAATTCAAACAAAATTTTTCAATTTGATATCAGAAGCCGTGCGGCGAAACACATACACAAAATCAGCTGAGCTAGTAACACCACCTTATATAAATTGGCCTTGTGATGGGAAAAACAAAATACAGGAGGGCGAAGAAATCAGCTGATCAAACACCATTTTGTTTAAATTCGCCTTAATTGAATCCAATTCTGTTTGCTAGTGGAAGAGAAAGGTAAAGGCGAATTTATACGAGGTAGTGTCGACAGAACAACAAAAAAATTACAACAACAAATTATTCGCATACTTACAATCAGTACAAAACAAAATTACAACAAACATAATTTTCACAAAAGGTACAAATTCGCCGTGAAACCAGCGGACCCGATAACATCACCTTGTATAAATTCGCCTTGAGTAAAACGAACCAACACAACGGACCATAAATTGAACCAGTAGCTCGGTTCTGTAACAATTCTCTACCAAGGGGAATTCATATATGAATTCGCCGCCTTGTTCTCTGCTACTAATGAGTAGTAGAGAATGACGTATATTCTCTACCAGTAGAGAAATAATCGGTAGAGAATAAACGAGCCAAGGCGAATTTATAAAAGGTGGTGTTACTGACGAATTTAGATTTTCGCCGCGGTACTTATTAATGTCAAAATGATGTGTTTGTTGTAAACAAGGCGATTTCATATTACAACCAACACACTATTTTTACATTAATAAGTACCGCGGCGAAAATCTAAATTCGCCAGTAACACCACCTTGCATAAATTCGCCTTGAAACGAGCTGCAGATCTCTATCATATCGTTATTGTTGCATTTGCGTGCAAATTTTTTATCCAGATGCCGACCATTGCCCAAGGAACCACAGCAAATGTTACGATTATCCCAAGGCAAGATTATCCTTTAGGGCCCTGTCACACGGTCAGTAATTATCACGATATTTGGATCGCGATCCATATTGATGGATTGATGGATCGCGCACGCATGCTATATGTTCAATATTTATCGCGTCAGTATTTGCATAATTTTCGTGCTTAACGCTTATTATGACGCAAGAAAATATTTTTATTTTGTGCGTATCAATTACAGATAAGCATACCACAGTTTTTTTAAAATTTCCAATATTAATTCAAATTTTTTCAATTCTATTTCAAAGAACATAAATGTATAAGAAGCGACAACTCGCTAAAGTCGGAAAGGTTGAGATCATGATTCAATAATACAAGGTTCGATAAACTGCCAGTTGTCTCTCTCGCACCGCTCTCTTAGCAGTGGCACCGTGTTGCTTCTTTGCAAATTTACATGGAAACAGTGTAGCTTTCGTGTTAAATAAAAGTATAGGCTTTTGTGCAATATGTTTATTTGTATATGCATATGAAGCATCTTTAACCCTCGTCCGGGCGATGTGGTACAATTGTAACTTTTGCGTTTTTAAATTGCTATAAATTTTTAACCAGAAAACTTAGATGGCTGAATCTTCGTGACATCTCTACATTTTTGTTTCGCAGTATATTCTCTAATTAAAAAAAAGAATGGTCCACTATTGCCTGAGAAAGAAGGCCGAGTTGAATTTTCACCCACGTCAGGGCTCATAGGTACAATTGTGCCTTCATGCATCCAGTATGAATAAAAAACAGATTATTATTGTTCTAAATGATGTACCATTTGAAACGGAAGAAGGAACAAAAAAGGGTTAATTCATATGAAGAACGATATTAAACTATACAAAAACGGCAATTCATCTTCGGAACAACGATTTAGGATATATATTTAGAAATTTTTATATAGTTCCTTAGTTAGAAATACACGTTGTTTTTTTGAATGTTCTTACCAAGTGGGATATGTACAGGAAATGCAAAACTTTCAAGTTTTACGTTGTTTTCATTTTTTTTCCAGATAGATGTAGCAACTTCCGCGGCTACCACGAGGTCATTGAAAGTCAGATGCTGATGATGCTTTTCTTCATTCGATTTGCACTTGTTAATGACTTATAATAAGTGGCTTGTTTGAGTGTCATCAGCCTCTCCCGTCATGTGCATGGTTCAACGAAGTAGGACTGCTTTTTTCCTCTTTGGCACATGTGAACGTATTGTAGCATCTCTACTGTAGCTGAAATTTTTTGAATTTGCAGGCCTGTTTTTGACGGGAATCTGGGCACAAACCTTTTATTTTATTTTTTCACCATGTTAGCTAATGTCATTCCCTATAAGCTCTTTCGGCTAGCTGCAAGGAGATGAAGAAATCATCAGTTGGGACATTTCTATCAGAGCCTTTATATAAAGCAACTAGGTCCAAAACTATTGGTTCTCCAACGTTCACTTGTCTGCATCCAACTGATGGCATTCCGGTATAAAGCTGGTATTGTAAGTAGTAACCAATTGATGCGTCCCAAGCCGGTTTCAAAGGAACGTATTGGGTAAATTTAGTGTGCCCAGAAATGGAAACTACTGTTCGTCGATAGTCAGGTATTCATACGGCTTATATGCTTTCTCTAAACAACTGTGCAGCATTGTCCGGACGTCGCGTTTTAGTGCTGCTTTATCTTTTTTTTGCCTACGTCCAGCTTATGTATTTTTTTTTGTCAAATGTGATAAAACAGAACAGCATCTTAAAACGATTGTAAGACATGGCAGGCAGTGAATCAACAAGCCACATATATTCCAGATTCTCTTTGTTACTTCTGGGCACACCAGCAGCCATCATCTTCCCAAAGATGCATGCAATTCAATTAGTGTTTTAATTTTTTAATTAAAACAAATTATGGTAGTTACAAAAAAATATATAAACATGTTCAAAATAACATGTATTTGTTAAATATTACCAGTTTTTTATAAAAAATTTAATCCTTAGCAAAAATTCGAATAAAAACTGTATGAAAGTACAATTGTACCTCTGCGCCCGTTTAGCGTTGTAAGAATATGCGCTCGGACGAGGGTTAATTGATGAAAACATAAGCATTCGATGTTTACATCAATCTCATAGTAGTCTTATTTTAATTTTGAGTCATTTTGCAGTTTTTATACAGCTAAATAGCACATAAATTACGTAATTCACGTAGATATATCAATATTACGTTCAACACTTCGTTTAAAATGCCAGATTTCCTGCAAATACATTAGAATTTACAAAAGGAANCTTTCTCTGTCCTTCGTAAATGCAACCTTTTGTAAGGGAGTGTCAAACCGCAGCTGCCAATAATTATCTAACCTTGTATTATTGAATCATGGGTTGAGATGAGGAGTTCGCGTCCGTTTTAAAGCTAATATTAGTCGAGAACGCAGAAGGTATACTTAAACGCAGTCTGTGTACGCGGAATTTTGTCGATTACTGGAGCCCTCAGTGTTGCTTACTACAC
>NW_016190872.1:0-3678 GCF_001687245.7 Rhagoletis zephyria | reverse complement strand
GAAGTTTAAAGGTTTGGTTCTCATGAGAGCAACGTCATTTTGGCTTCTTACCTGTATGAATGTGCCTTGACTTAGACCCATATGATTCTAACCATGATAAAAATATAGTAAGGTAGAACCGCTGAGAGTCACTTTTAAAATTCTTGACGTTTCCAAACACTTTAATTTTTATATTTACTCACAAACTCACACACACATTTTCATTTTCAATCTCAAGCAACAACAATTTCGAACAATTTCAATTTTTTATTTTCACTTTTATATGATTTTAAAATGTTGGCAAACTTCAAAAAAAAATCATGGCCGACAAATTGAGAGAACGGTTATACCTTGCTATGTTTTTATCATGATTCTAACCCCTTCATTTATGAGATTGAAAACGAAAAATGTGGAGCGCATGCAATACAAAGCATTCGATTTAATTGACAAAAGTCAAACTACATAACATGACCTAAAATTTCGATAGCGAAAGTACAAATTTGAGATCGATTTTAAGCTTTCGTTATTCATATACCCACATACATACATAAATATATTTATTACCTTTCATATCAATTCAAGGCTATTACATGCGCCCCACGTTTTTCATTCTCAATCTCATAAATGGTTTATAATGACTAGCTAAAATTTCAAAATCAAAAGTTATGAAAACAAATTCTATTCCATTTATAAAAGCGTTGTATATTAAAAAGTTCTTTTTATTTTATTTATTTTCTACTTTTTAGGCTTGCCTGTATAAAATTTTGGAATAGATACTAAATAATTCAACTTGCAGTAAAAAGAGAACAGAAGACTATGCAAGCAAAATGTTGTTTGCTCACGTTTAGTATAAACATTCACACCCCTCCCAGTAGATAATTTCAGGAGTTAAAAGCCCTTCCGAAAGCCTTCCTGATATTCAAGAGGCCTTCCACTCTACATTCCTTTCTCCTTTCTTTTTTGTATGGAGTGGCACAAATTAAAGGGCTTTTTCTTTCGCTACCCATGGAAGGATTTCCAGAATGCCTTTTATAGGACACACTTCATAAGGGCTTTTAGGGGAGTTCTTTTAAAGTTGCTTCTTTAATTTATAAAAATCATACATCTTTGAAGTATTTATGTTTGCGGTTTATATCAAACATGTGTTATTGCAACTTAAAATGTTTATTGAAATTCATTTGAAATGCTAAATAATATAAATTTATGCATTCGCGTTAAATGTAAATGGATAAGCCCTTCTAGAAAGCATGCAAGGAAGCACTTTTTTCAGCCCTTCTTGGGTAGGCCTCTTAGAATTGCTTTACTTAAGAAGGCCTACCTAAATTATCTTCTGGGCTATTGCCAATGTCGACTAGTGGTATATATACGACTTCTTCGATTATAGCTTCTCTATGGTATTTTAAATGCCGATTTCTCGTTCAAAAAGTGAGTGGGAATAGTTTGTAGTCGCTCATCCTTCTACAAACAAACAACGACTTTTAAAATACCACGGATAATCGATAATCGACAAGCATCGCTTATCTAGTACGAGTCGACACTCGCAATAGGGGTAACATATGTGCATACATACAATCATATAGCAGCAGTTAATTTCATTTAAAGAAATGGCGTGCCGTCCATTTCCGCTGTAGCGTATGTAAATCGTGCATTTATGTAGGCGAAATATTTAACTTCTTCTGGCGGGGCGAAATCTAGAGTCTTCTAATTGTTATTCTTTGATATGATGCCTACAACGAAGTTGATATCTAGAATTTGCCATAAATAGCTTTGCTACATTTATAGTAGGTGGTCTGGACATACAACATTTCAAGTTGAGAAAAGCGTTGTAATAAAAATAAAATGAAATGGCGTTTGCTGGAAGAACGCCATAGCTCAGAATTTCAAAGAGGCTTTAAAATTTTGAGTCAAATTTTACGCATAGAACAAAATAAATAATGTGCATATGCAATGATAAAGCAATTACGGCAATTAATCGCGCGAGAACACGAAGAATAGCAAATTCCTTTCTTTACCGGCATGTGCTTCTGCGCAGTTGGGAAGCGAAGTAGAAAAAATTATACTTGGCTCTCACTATTACAAGGATGTTATTGGGCCTGTACCCTAGGTAACAGATTGTATGTTACTTACAGCAGTTTTTGGGAAATCGCGATTGAAGTTTGGATGCAATTTCTCAAAAACGCGAAAACTAAAGGAGACATACAAATAACGAATTTTTCGGCGTCTAAAATTGCTCCAAAAAACTACTACTCTCTTTTCCTTCTCGCCCATGAAAAATCGGTTTCGGCCGGTATTAAAAGATTCTCGAGAGTTAACAGCCCACTACAAACAACCACGTCACCTACACAAACTAGATATCTTCGATCGAGTTCCCATTTTTCTCTATATACCTCATATTTTTTTACCTTGGATAAGCAACTCTACACATGCTATCTTACCGCCGATTTTTAAACTGCTTTTGGGATAGCAAAGAAAACATCTTATAACTCCGTTTAAGGACCTCTCCGAGCCGTACGAAACCAAACGAGATTGTAGGCAACAAGGCGATTCATTATCGTGCGATTTCTTCTATTTGAAGTTGGAAATACGAGCTGCCCATCTAATTGCAGCGGCATCATATCCAAGAAACGCACTATGCTGCTTCCGTATGCAGATTGTCGATATTAGAACGAACGCTGTAAGTATCTCCTGGTAACACACAAAAAGCCTCAACACACGTAACTGTTGGAACTACTTTGAAAGACCGCACATAACATCAGCCTGGAGTTCAACCAAACAATACGTCTGGCCAACAGGTGCTAGTTTGAGTTCGGTAGGCAATTGAAAAGCAGCGCCATCTCGACGAACAAAAATCACGCTTTCACCATGTCCGTCCTTTTATATAACTGAGTAACATGGACGATGTCGAATAAAGATGCTTTCGGGAGAACTACATACGGCACTCTGAATAAGGAACTGGCCGGTAGGAGCACATGCCGAAAGGACGGCTTGCTCTTCAATAGGTTATGTCGCAGCTGTGCCCAGCTCTCGGAATGATGAAGTTAAAGCTACTATTTCAGAGTACAGCCGTCTCTCTCTGTATGACTTAATCAGCGAGAGTCGTGCCGAATGCAAGTCGTTTTTCGAGAGTCGAATCGTATCGAAAATTTAGCGTCATTGCCTAAAATTTCCACTCGACTAGTGTATTAAAACGGAAGAACTTGGCAGCACTGCATAGTTTTCGACAATTTTCGTCGTTTACTTATTTCAGCACGACAGTAGGCAATGCTAATGTTGTCGAGTCGTACAATTCAGCCTAATTTACGACTTACGCAATGAGGCTGATTGAAATTCATTAAAGCCGCCAAATGGCTGTGGGTTGGACGAGTTGTGGAATCAAAATGGCAAAACTTGCTAATTGCATGTTGTCTGGGTGACAATTCTCATAAACCCAACCAAGACGATAGACAACCCAACTGCAAAATGACCTGCCTACACAGAGTGTGAGAAACTGGCGTACCACATAGTACATAGCAACGACGCGATTGCGGTCCCAAATAAGAAAAATAAACAGATAATTCAATTACTTTCAATGTCATTGCAAATGACGCCAGGCGGAAGTAGATTAAAGTACTTAATTTATTAAAAATTTAACAAATTTTAAAAAGTATAATACTTCGTTTATTTGGGGACCAGCATTAACACCAATAATAATGTCAGCCT
>NW_016190871.1:0-3678 GCF_001687245.7 Rhagoletis zephyria | reverse complement strand
GCTTTGTATTGCATGCGCTCCACGTTTTTCATTTTCAATTTCATAGATTGTTTATAATGACTTTTGCTAAAATTTCAAAATCAAAAGTTATCAAAACAAATTCTATGGGACTGAGATATACTATTTTCGACTTTTTAGTCCATTTATAAAAGCGTTGTATATTAAAAAGTTTTTTTTATATTATTTTCTTTTTACATTTTCTTTTACATTTTGAGCTCTCACGTGATTAGACGTATTCTACATTGTACATTACATATTTTTAATAAAATCTTTCTACACTCAAAAGGTTATGGGCCCAGAAGCCCACGTGTTGCGCAAATAGATAAGTCTCCTCTTAAAATATAATATATGGATTGTGACATTATCATCCTCGACGACTCTATTCCTTGTAACTCTGCATTTTTTTTCGGGATTCCTCGAAAATTTCATCGACAGCGTTTGTTTCGACTCCGCGATTCAAGTTGAGCTTGACAACGAAGAAGTAAGCATGAGCGAATCAAGAGTATTCCACATTCATCGCTTCGGTGGCCAAAATTACCAGCTATGGCGACGCCGGATGGAAATATATATGGCTGAAAATAAATTAAAGCCATACATTCTGGGTACAGAGCAGAGGACACAGCAAAACAGTGCGAAATGGGATGAGAAAGATTCGGAGGCACAAGCCCTAATCATGAGAGGCATAGAGCTGGAACAACTTAAGCATCTTACCGAGTGTTCAACCGCGGCCCAAATGTGGTCGAAACTAAAAGCAGTGCATGCTGAAAAAAGTGAGCAATCTGCGCAAGTTCTTCTTGAGAAATTTATGAGCATCAAGATGGAAAATGATGAACAAGTTGTTGATTTGACTAGACCAAAAACAGCCTATGATCATTTCCAAAATACTGAGTAGTGTACCAGTCAGGTTCGATCACGTACGTACAGCATGGTACGCAGTACCACGAGAACTTCAAAGCATATAACGACTGACAGAACATCTTGTTAATGAGGAGAGCCTCATTAGTTCACGTACAAGTTCCAAAAGTTGTTCAAACGCTGCCTACGCAGTAAATGAGAGCAAAAGCAAAAATAGCACCAGTGTGTCAAATCAAAAACGAAGCGAGACGTGCAACAACTGTAATAAATCGGGTCATTGGGCAAGAGAATGCAGAAAACGTCAGAAAGATCAACGAAAGAAGGAAGAAAGAAAAAGTCAACATCATTCACTGTCACTTCAAAACGAAAGTAACAACAACGGACGACAAGCAGAACAAACAACTGAAAATGCATATCTATTTAATGTAAAAATTCCACTGGTGTCAAAAATATTTTCTACGCGGATTCAAGCGCCACTGATCATATGGTTTTCCAAAAGGAGTTGTTCATGAATCTTCGACCTGAATTGCCCGAAAGTGTACACGTAAGAGTGGGCGCGATGGCCGGCGTTTAAAGGTAGAGGGCACAGGAGATATCAAACTACAAGGCAAGTCAAATGTGGTTTTTAACATGAAAAATGTGTTACTTGTGCCACAACTCGATAAAAATCTTATCTCCATTTCACGAGCCACCGAGAGGGGTAGACGAGTTGTTTTTGAGTCAGGTGGCACGCATGTTTATTTTATAAAAGGCAATGACGTTATAGCTGAAGGCAGGAATGAAAACCGACTATACCGTATGAATGTGAAGTCAGCGCCGACGTCATCAGTCAATGCTGCGACGACAGAGTCTTTAACATTATGGCAAGAGCGTCTTGGACACGTCAAATATAAAACTCTTCGTGAGATGTGTAAACATTTCGAATGTCAAAAGAGAGCAACAATTCTGTGAGGCCTTCCTTTCCCAAATTTGGTGCTAAACGCGCTGATAAGCCCGGTGACACTTCATATGGACCTTTGTGGCAAAATGAGTAGCCCATCAATTGGCGGCTCCATCTACTTTCTCCTCTTAAAAGACGATTACTCGCTATACTGTTTTGTTTATTTTTCAATAAACAAAACTGATGTTCTAACTAAACTGATGTAGTTTCTGGCGGATGTGGAAGCGGTCGGGCATAGAATAAACCATATACGGTCTGACGGTGGCCTTGAATTTTGCAATGAGGAAGTAAATCGTTTGCTGTTAGAAAACCAAATAAAGCATGAGGTAACCACCCCAAGATCACCTGAGCAAAACGGGTTTATAGAGCGTCAAAACAGAACTGTTGTGGAGAGCAGGGTGGGCAAAAACTCGGAGTTCGAGCTAGCGAGCGAGCAAACTCCTTCTCAATGCCTCGCAGGCAACGAGGCGCTCGCAGCTCGTACTCGTAGCAGCAATGAGGCGAGGCACGAGAAGTTTGGCTTGCTCGGCAAACGAGCGAGCGCTAATTGTTTGCTCGCGCTCATAGTTGCCAACTTGGTGCTTTAAGCACTAGATTTAGTACTTTTTGAAAACTAAAACGCCAAAAGAATTGGTTTAGTGCCTAGTGCCTTTTTTGGTGCTTTTTTTTCTGAACTCAGATTTCTCAAATGTATATAGATAAAACATGAAATAATTTGAAATAATCGNCTAAAATGCCAAAAGAATTGGTTTAGTGCCTAGTGCCTTTTTTGGTGCTTTTTTTTCTGAACTCAGATTTCTCAAATGTATATAGATAAAACATGAAATAATTTGAAATAATCGGTTCTTGTAGACTTTTTAGTGCTGAATCCAATTCTGGATGCAGAATTTCTCCAGCTCGTCAAAAGATATCCTAACCTCAAAGTGTCAAAAACACGGGTTTCGCGATATTTGAGGTTATATTATGAAACACAAATTTTTTACTCATTTCTTATTAGGGCATCATTTAGTATTACTCTTCCCCTTTAAATTTAATTTTCGTTTGTTGCGATTCGATATTTCTTTCTCGTGATATACTAGTTTTAATGTGCAGATCTTTGGTATTATTTCGTAAGCATGAATCATAATAGCATGTGTAGAGGCTATTCAATCGTTATGAGCGAAAAAGTTTTGAATATTGTTAATTTTTTTACTTTTGTTAAATACAAACTCTTATGAAAAAAGTATCCTTTGATAAAAAAAATTTTAGTGCTTAGTGTGGTAAAACGCTTTCTTTCCAAGTTTTGATGCTTTTTGAAATTGAAAAGTTGGCAACGCTGCTCGCGCTCCTATTAAACGAGCGAGGCTGCTGTGTGTTGCCTCGCTCGCAGTGCGAGGCGAGTAGCTATCGTGTGTACTCGCTCTGCTAGGTAAGGGTCAAAACATAGTGGGGCGGTGAGCAAAGCGACTATACAACACATGCATTTTTGTGCATAAAAATGTGGGAATGTAGTCAATAGATTATGTACGAAAGCATGATTCAATAACACACGGTTGTGTATTTTGTCACAGCTAAAATTTGACACTCCTTTATCTAGATTTGTATTTTGGAAGTAGGAGAAAGGGGAAGGATGTGATCGCCTTTTGCGAAAACGGTAGTAGAAAGGTAAAATATAAGATGGGCTTCTTGCTGACCAATGTTCACTAATTTTATAATAAATTCCATGATTTTTCTAAAAAAGGGCACAAATTGCTTACTTTATTTTAGAAAAATTGNAGATGGGCTTCTTGCTGACCAATGTTCACTAATTTTATAATAAATTCCATGATTTTTCTAAAAAAGGGCACAAATTGCTTACTTTATTTTAGAAAAATTGTTTTCTATCTAAAGAAATCGATAGAGAA
>NW_016190870.1:0-3678 GCF_001687245.7 Rhagoletis zephyria | reverse complement strand
CATATACGCGTATTACAAATGTGCAATAGCGGGAATTTTTAACGCCACCCCAGCAGGAAATTGAGACTCAAAGGCGTTTCGCNTTAACGCCACCCCAGCAGGAAATTGAGACTCAAAGGCGTTTCGAGATATGTTTACCCAGTGAGAAGGAAGATATTGAGCGGGAAGTATTTATGCACATATGTAAAACGTAAGTTTGTTTTATATATGTATGTATGTGAGAGTACACTTTAGCGGATTTTATCAAACTGTGGGTGACAAATAGCGGTTTCCATATAAATTAGAGAATAAACGGTAAATCCTGTACCGTTGGTAAACGAATTAGATTACAGTTTGATAATGGCTTGAAAAATCCGCTAATGTGCTTTATGTATAAGTATTATTAAATGTTGGTCAAACTTACTTTGGCTTCCTGATTTTGTACCACCTGTATGCTTTTTTTGTCGCCTGTACCTTCCTCCGCTGATTTCCTGTGATTGGTGTGAGCGATGCTCCCTGCGGGTCCCTGCTGCTTGCGTATTTCAGCACTAGGGTGGAGGCACCTTTAACTTCCTTTTCTCGTCTAGGTATAGCGGGGATGTGGTTTTTTGTGTGGCGCAGGTATGCTGCTCTCGCCGTTATTTTTAGATTTTGTTTAATAGTTTTTAGTTTATATTGATTTTGGTTTTTTTTTTTTTTTTTTGCGTTTCGGACGACGGTTTTATGTATTTTGTAGTTTTTATTTGTTCACTTTTTGTAGCACACCGTTATTTATTATAAATTTATTATTATTATTATTTTTTTTTTTAAGTGTGGGATTGAGGCGCAGGTATCGCTGCTAGCGCTTTAAATTTGGGGGCGCAGATATCACTGCTAGCGCTTTAAATTTGGGGGCGCAAGTATCACTGCTGGCGCTTTATATGTGGGGACGCAGGTATCACTGCTAGCGCTTTAAATGGGGGCGCGGTGCAGGTATCACTGCTAGCACAAAAATTTTTTTTTTTTTTTTTTTTAACTGCTACTAATGTAGCTGCTGGCACTGTACGCACTTTTCCGCACTTAGTTAGAAGTTTTATATTTTTTTCTTGTGTTAATAGTTTTTTCCTTTTTTTCACTCTTTCAACCGCTTGTATATATATGTACGTCCGAACGCGACCGCTGACCGACTTGCTTATACAACGTTTTAAACTCAACTGATTTGAGCGAGAAGTTTGAATTAATAGTTAGCGAGTGGGGTGTTCAGTGTATGCAAACACTTTTATTCGGGGTTGCCAATCCTTTTGCGGATCGATAGGACCATGTTCATGGTTTGCCTGAAGTAGTGGTGTGCAAAGTTAATTTAGAATACGCAAGGTGTTTCCTTTGTGGAATGCAATAATTTTACAACGTTTTATTATATCAATTCAATTGTTAATTCAAGGTAAATTTAAAACTACTTAGCGAGTACTAGTGTGCCATTGGCGCGAAAAATGTTTCAAAATAAACGAGGCGGTCTCTTCAGCGGTTCGAAAGCGAATGAAATGATACTCCTGCAAACCCGCCTTAGACCACCCCGTACCGCCGTATATAAGAAGCAAAAATGATTAGGTTACAATAGATTAAGTTACAATGAGTAGGTTCAAATTTCGAAAGTTACAGTGGGTTTACATTTCAAATTTTTCATATTCATGGTTTAAGAACCAGTGCATTAATAACAAAGTGATTAACGATCGGTGAGATCTGCGCTCATGTCTCCGACAATGGCATATAAGTGATATTTATCTGGTGATTTTTTATATTTGATGTTTAATAATATTAATTGATGAGGTCCCCTAATGATATGAATTATAGTCTGATCTTAGGTGTTTTAAGCATACGCTCAGTGGCTAAGTAAGGAACAAAAAAAAAATTATGCAAACTAAATGTTTAATTGCAATTAAAATTTAAATTGCGCATTGCAAATAAATTAATAAATAATTGCAATTACTTTTTTAATAAATTAAAAAAAAGATTGAAGAAAAAAAGCTTCTCTCCGCCTTTTTGTGGCAACATCAGGACACACACCTCAAATTGGAGGAGAAGCTTGGCCAAACACTTGGCAAAGGTGTAAGCGCCAAAATATTATTATTATACTATTAATATCTGCAATGACTAGGAAAATACTTGCATTCAACATGGCATATAAGTGATATTTATCTGGTGATTTTTTTTATTTGATGTTTAATAATATTAATTGATGACGTCCTCTAATGATATGAATTATAGTGTGATCTTAGGTATTTTAAGCATACGCTCAGTGGCTAAGGAACAAAAAAAAATTAATGCAAATATTAATTTTTTATAAAGCGGGACTTAGTTACTAACTAATTAATAAATGTGTTTAAAACTACTTTATCGAATTTTTATAAACTGCGTTCCAATAAGCTGATATTTTGGAACCAACGTACGAAATTTCGTCGAAATCCGACAAGATTTGATGAAAGTATACCCATTTGTTAATAAAGATGCATCTAAAATCTGTAGTTTCCGGAAAACAAATAACAGCGTTGAACGGCCTCTAAATCTTGTTCAAATAAGCTGAAATTGTAGAAGGAACTTGTCTTCCCTCTTATCTTCAAGAATCCGAACGTTCTCAGTCGAAATTCAAAAAAGTTTCAATTTTGAATCCCCCTAATGTACATATGTCCCTGTTTAAAAAAAAAAAAAATGTTAGCCACGTGGAGAAAGATATCCTTCGCTGCTCCAATCTTTCGGCTGCGCCGGCGTTGGACGGCGACGGTGACGTTGGTTATACGGACGTCGAGTCTCGCTCGCGACGTATCGGTGATTCCCTTAGGTATCTAGTTCCTCTCCGTAGCTAGGGCTCTCCAATATTCCAGATTCTATTTCCGACAGATCTCCAAAAGTCTCAACTCTCCTATCTCTCTCTCTCGACTGCACAAAGCTCTGTATCCGTACTTATGTATTATGCGTATGTATTTGTGATGGTCTTTTAGCTTGAGCTTCTGTTATTAACATACACTACCGGCCAGCTGTTAATAGCTGTAATCACTGATGTTAGGAACTCATGCTTTTGAGCAGGTCTGGGCGATGTTCGGTCTGGAGACCATGAATGCTGCCGTTGGTCGCTGATGTTGTACACAGCTGTAGTCGTCGCTGTTGCACGATGTGGTGGTTGCCGAACCTGTGCGCTGTTGATGTTAGTGGATCCTATATGGTAATGTTGCTAGTTCGTGGGATTGCTGTGCTCCCCGGTGCAGGTCGTGGGTATTGTTGGTGCTAACCGACCTGTACTGCTGGTGTGCCTTTCCTCTCTTTTGAGATACACTTGTACATGGGTGGCAATTATGCTACAAGGTTTGTGGAGAGGTGTGTTGCTGTGGTCCTCATACGTAGGCCATGCGTATGTTGGCATATGTTGCTGGCCCGGATTACCTCTGCCGCCGACCAGCCGAGGTCCTTTATGGGTATGCCCGTGGCAACCTGGAATACGTCTTACAAAAACACATCAATTTTTTTGTATCATATTCGAATTAATATCTTATATACATATATATATATTTTTTTTGTTACATGAGCTAATAAAGCACAAACGTTTAGACTCACCTTGGGTTCCAGGTGTGGAATGTGATACGAGTGCGGGAAATATAGGAGTCCCTATGCTATGTCCCTGGCTCGACCCTATTAAGCTGGCATTTCAGGGTACTATTTTATATATAT
>NW_016190869.1:0-3679 GCF_001687245.7 Rhagoletis zephyria | reverse complement strand
CCCCTAGTGTATTCCGTTTAGCTGCCTATTCGTTTAGGTGCATTTTCCGCTTTTTCATTTTCACTTTTAGCTGCATTTCCGCTTTGCAATCCTTTTCCGTTTAACAGCACTGTTTTTGATAAAGTTTTTTTTTGGATTTGTACTAAAAATACTTCGCTTACAAGCACTAAAATTTGCTGAAGGTTATTTTTGCTTTCAACAAATTCCTCTTTTTGCGAACCTGTGCGATTACCCTAATCTGAAATCAGTAGTGACGATGAAGAGGCACAACAAAATAATAATGTGTTAAAGAGACCTAAAATAATTACTTAAAATGAAAATTCAAGAAAAACAGCATTTTACAATAAAACAAAAAATCACAGTTTTTGTTTTTCTGCTTTGCTGCACATTTCGCTTAAGTGCAAAAAATCATTTGCAGTGGAAGTAAATGCAGCTAAACGGAATATACTGTAATTGTAAACTAAAAATTTTGTTCTCTCCGCCCAACTCTGTTTGTAACGCTAACAATTGAGCCTATTTAAAAAATTTTAGCTGCATTTATTTTCCATTCATTTTCACTTGAACGACTTTTAAGTTTTGGTTAATTTAAATAGTTGACATTTTAGTGCAGTGCTGGAGCGGATCACTGGACTGGCAAGCTACTGGCAGGCAGCGGGTCGTCATATCTCAATGTAGTCGTAGCCCAATGTAGTATTTAATTTCCTAATGATTGGTAAAAACCATGATAAAAAAATAGAAGGTACTTAGTTTCACTTCAAAGTTTTTTGACGGATACAGCCATTTTTGAACTTTCAATAAATAAATTTTAAATTAAGTATTGTATTTAGGGATGGGAGATTCTGCTCTTTTTAATGGGCCTTAGTCTTTCCCGACCATCCTAGTACCTGATAAGAAAAAGGTAGTTCCACTTTACCATTTTTTACTGATACTGGCATTTTTAAAGTTTTAAAATTTATAACAACTAGGATTATAAAGACATGCCGTTTTATGACATTAAATAGTACAAAAAACTGGAGAATTCTTTCCGTGGTAACTTTTATTTGCGTAGTTGTTAAACAAATTAACATAATTATATACATATCGACGCCTGGATAAAAAGATTGTCGTATCTTATTTTCGGCAGGTTTTGAGAAATCTCGATTAAAGTTTGGAATGATATTTCTCAAAAAACGAGATGATGGATTTTATCCAAATTCTCGGATAATTTAGCTAGTTTACTAACTTCTTAAAGTGCTTTATTTTTAACCGACTTCCAAAAAAGGAGGAGGTTATCAGTTCGTCGGAATATTTTTTTTTTTTTGTATGTATGTTACCGCATAACTTTGGACCACATCAACCTTTTTCTTCTTTTGCATCGGAAAGGTAGTGTCTCAGAGGTGGTCCCATACTAATCTGGTTAAGATCCGATCAGTGGATCATGAGATATATATATATATTTTTTTGATATGAGAGTTGAAGTCGTTTTTTTTTTTGCTAAAAATTACTTGTTATTGTCTATTGTTAATTATTTTTAAATTTACGAAGAATTTCCTTTAGTCAAATTTTGTCAATTGTTACATTTGTCAACAATTTTGCAACGACTTTGAATGACTTTTTTACTGAAGTAATGATACTTTTTACTCAGTATCTCAGAAACTAAAGCAGATATCAAAAAATGGATAACGCCGTTTGAAAGATCTTGACTAGTTTAGTATGACTGCATTATTAACTAAATTTTTACTAAATTACTGATAAAATAAATTTTAGTCAATATTACGGAAACTAAAGGGGATATTAGAAAACTGGTAATACCAATCGAAAGTTATTTTCTAAAAATATATAACTGCATCTACAAATAAAAATCATCAAAATGGCGCTTACGGCAATCCTTTATCTCGGCGACGATATATACATACATTGCTATTCATTCGCATTTAGTATAACAGCTTTTTATTAATACCTCGTTTCCTGCGGCACTGTACTTTTGCCAAAAAGGGGTTTTTTTTTATAACAGTACTAGTAGTATCCATTGGAAAAAATAAATACTGCTTTAGGAAGATTTTCTTCATTGACATCACAAGCTTCTTCTGGCAGCTTTATTTCGACTAAGTTGGCGACTAAAATCATTGAGTGAAAAAAATACCTTCTATTTTGGTATCATGGTAAAAACTTGACTTTTATTAAGTTCACCAAGAAATAACGATAATTGTTTGTTTTTTATTTTTTAAGGCAAAAAATAAAAGCAGATGGATTGCCTGATTTTTTTTAGCAGAAAATAAACGGTAATATATTTGTTTTTTTTTTATTTCACAGGAATTGATAATAAAATAAAATTTATATCGACCAGCAAGAAGGGTTTTCGAGATTTTTTTTCGGGACCTTTTCGTCATGTTTTACTTTTCAAGACTTTTCGGGAATTTTCAAGAATCTTCTTTTTGGGATTTTTCGTGAAGTTTGAAATTTTTTCAGGACTGGATTTTTGCGAGAATTTTATTTTTGCAACTTTTCACGGTTCCTTACGTATATTTTTTACATTTTCGCGGGCACTTTCTAGTTTCTTCCTGTTTAACTTTTCGGCATTTTCCCGGGAACTTTTGGATGGTTCGCGAAACTTTTGGGAACTTTCCGATTTCTTTATGTTTTCCTTTCTGGATTACTTTGAAATTTTTACAAGACTTTTCCGAACGTTTTTTGGTATTTTTGCTAGGACTTTTCGTTAACTTTCAAGTGCAAAGCACTTTTAAGTTTTAAGTTTGTTTTTTATGAATGGCTAGAAGAAAAAACTACCGATTATTTTCTGCTAACAAGTAATTAACAAAAAACAAAACCGAAATCAAAGAGTTCCCATATTTTGTCAAAATGGACCGAAATCGTCATCGATATGGGAAACTTACGCACATAAAAATATATTCCGGTTGAATGTAAGTAACCTCCGACTCTTTGAGGTGGGTAAAAAAAAAATCAAACTGTATCTTTTAACTTTGCATTAAAAAATTTAAAGCAAAAAGTAATCGGTATTTCTTGCTTAAAATAATAGAAGTCAAAAAATTACTTTAAAATATTTGGCTGTAATTATAAAAGTCATACTCGGGGTAGGGTATCTGGTTTCTTATTCCGCTAAATTTTCAATGAAATAAAGAAAATTGGTTTTATATGGTAAAATTTTCCAAATAAGTATGTATAATATGATTCCAACCACTCCTTTTAATAGCAAATTTTTAGCAACACGTTAACACATAAGTTATTGTGTATTTTATTAATTGAGGTGTTTACAGATGAACGCTCTTACGCCATCGTGGCTGCTGTAAAAAATTGATTCAGCCACTTACAATATCATTTATTTCGAAGAAATTGTTTCTTAAAACTTTGGGTTTTATACATACATAGATCTGAGGGTCTGGAAGAGTGCTTGTTTTTTTTTTAGGGTTGGAAGGGCAAAAGTTCTTCGTTTTATTTAAGTTTGTACTAGTTTTCCTATAAAGCCACATTCGAGTACAATAAGACTGAGACTGCTTGTAGGAACGTGAATTTGGGGACAAAACTTTTCACTGCGTAGGGCGGACTTATTTATATTGATCCTAACGAATATGTAACGTTTTGAAGCTAAATTTAATTATTAATTGGCCTGCTTAATTATATTCATAGTAAATATGTTTTTAATTAATCATAGATTTGGGTATTCATATATAAGTGAGTTTTT
>NW_016190867.1:0-3679 GCF_001687245.7 Rhagoletis zephyria | reverse complement strand
ACGTAGCTGGGCGATAACGAATTGTTAAACGAATGAAATAAATAAGTATTAAAAATAAACGAGAATGCATTTTTTCTTTGCTTAGAAGAATTCGCTAAAAAGCTATAAGTTATTCTAAAAAACTATTTGTTGGTGTTGACTGATTTTTGTGACATACACATATTTATACATTTTAAATAAATAAGTGCAATTTGAGCGCTAAGTTCAATACGATAAAACAAATTATAAAAATTCTGACGAATAAAATTCCTAATAGCTGACAGTAGAATTGCAATAAAAACGAGAAAAAAAGTGTGAGAGTATACGAAAATACATATGTATGCACCGACATACATATACATGTACCCACCAGTAAAATTTAAAATATTCAACGAAATAGTGAAAAAAATATAATAAGCATACACCTAGTATCTATACAAAAAAAAATCTAAGAAAACTTGCTGAAAAATAATTTGATCAATCAAGTGACGAAAGCAGCAATTTAGTTGAGTGAAGTAACTTGAAGACACGGCTAAAAATAAAACCAAGGAATAAACGCTGAAGGGTATTGCAAGACAAAGACGAAAGTCACATAACCGGATACGATATTACAACGAAAAAATAAACAACGATAAACAAAAAATAATATACACACATACATACATACGCAACTAATACATGCCTTCGTACCTGTGCATGTGAAATTCCTGCTCGAAAGAAGATCTTAAACACCTATGTACTACATACGTATAAATCCTATTTGCCCGAAAGCAATCTAAGAAATAAGAACGAGAACACAAAAACTGCTTATCAGCATAAACTCTTCACACTGCCACTTAAACGTAGCATAAACATACAATTCTCCAACTGGAATAACAATCATATAACACCTTTCACACACCGATGCTAAAGCAGCCAAATAAACGACGATATATTGACCAACTGGTATATCGAGAAGCCAATCATCTGCTATTGCCATTGAAAGGAAGAGTTAAGGAATTGAGCGCGTTGACGTTCGGGCAATCGGCAATAAAGCGTTTGGAAAAAAGTGTGTATATTTTGCTATTATTTTTGAGTTTTACTTGCATACTTGCATTAGTTATGAAATTTTTGTAGAGTTTTTATTGTACAATTTATTTCAAAATCATTCAGTGCCATTTTCTCGAATAGGTTTTAAAATTAGCTTGAGCTGAAAACACACATTTTTTTAGAACAAAATTTTTCGCTAAGGCAGATAGATTTTAAAACCTACTTGACAAAATCAAAAGGTAACGTCAAGGCTTATGTCTCGAAAGAAACTGTTTTAGTTGAAAATTGCAATGTTTATAAACCTTTCCCACCACATATTAATGGTGATAAGCTGGTGTCTATCCTTTTTTTCCTGAGTCGTCCCAAATTTTCTGCCAGATTTGCCAGCGAGATTCGACTGTATGTTTATGTATATGTCCCTACATATTTACCTGCTCGTCGAGTGATTAGAATGCTGCACGAACTGCCAAAACCCAGTCTGCCTCTTACTTAAACCAGCGCCAAGGCTTGGAGCCATTGGAAACGCAAAGCTTCCAAACCATTGGTTCCATCGGTATATCCATTTTGGCGCTGAAATCGTTAACCAAAAAGGAGAAAACTATTTCGCCAAGGCATTTAACCTGTCAAAAGCAGTCTTAATCATTCCTGACATGTTGAAGCCCAGACAGGTAATCGCACCATTACTGAAGCCTGAGAAATCGTTGAGTAAAGTCGATTCATATCATCCGATAACTTTCGTTTCGCAACTGGCGAATAAATTTGAGATGTCGCAGGTCCTTTACTAGGTGGGCCAACTAAACCCGGTAGTGCAGGCAGTGTGCTGTACGGTAACTTTCCCTACAATACCTGGTGCTGTTCTGGATGCACTGTCAAGTCTACAGTCACTTAATACTTTTACACATAGGAAGGGCCATTCGGCCTCTTGTAGGCTTATAACAGATGGCTGCTGTTATAATACTGGATGCAGTGGGACGAAAATTGCTGCAGGCAGAGATTTACACTCGAATTTCTGTTCAATGCTACAGGATAGTACGCCACTGTTTCCTTTGCTGAAAGATACTACAATTTAGAGTCCGTGGGGCAGAGAGCTGGCTTAACCCGAATACTGTAGCACAGGCTAAGGAGTCTATATCAATAGTGAAGGGAACAATATTCACTTTTTGTCTTGGAGGACATGCTTCGGTATTTCAGGCCGAGATAGTTTAGACTGAATTAAAAAAATTTAAATTAAATATCAAGGCCCTGAACACGTTGTGAGAAATAGGAGAAGAAGCATCAGTTTACGTGTCTGTAGTGACAGCCAAGCTGCACTGGTGTGGCAATTCTCACAAGTCTCGAATAAATTGTGTTGGGCAACATAACGAACATGTTTTACTCTGGGTGCTAGGTCACTCGGGAATACCTGGTTATGAGGCATCTGACCATTTGCTCAGAGAGGTTGAATATTTCGTGTTGCCCTCAATCTCAGAGAGTCTGTCTAGGTATTTGCTTTCATTGACCAGATAGGACTGCAGCCAACTTGGAGGAGTTTTGAGTGGTTACTGCGCATGGCATAAACACCAGACTGTGATGGGTATAAAGGACAACCGCATTTGCTTTTTCTGCCTCGAAGAGCATGAGACGGCGGAACGCTCTTTGGGCTTCTGCGAGTCGAGCGAGTCTGAGCTTTTAACACACAACAATCTGTAGATTTAAAAATGATATAAATGAATCACGAAAACAATATGTACAATAGAAGGCATGCAGTCTGAGTACTGTTCTTGCTGTTTGCGCGCGATATTGGCATTGGTAATATTATTGATCGCCTGTGCAATGCAAGAATCCTTACTGCTTCCCTTCATTAACAGCGACATTATAATCACAAGATGAACGATTACACAGGTTAAAAAAAAGCTTATGCATATTAAACCAAACTTATATATCCCTATGTTATTCGACACGCTGAATGCGAATCCGAAGTCAGTTAGTCTCGACCACGTCAGGTTCGTGGTCAGTTGAAGGTCAAGTAGGGGAAAAATTCATTGAATAAACCTGAAAATGCACATACATAAGGTTTTAANGTTCGTGGTCAGTTGAAGGTCAAGTAGGGGAAAAATTCATTGAATAAACCTGAAAATGCACATACATAAGGTTTTAAATTCGCTGAACCCGAATCCGAGGTCCGTTAACCTCTATAATGTCAGCTTCGAGGTCATTTGAAGGTCAAATAGGACATAAAATTTATTCAATAAAAATTAAAAAAAAAACTTTGTTTTTGTTGTCACTGAAACCGAGTATGGAGATCCCTTGATTCCTCAAGGTCATCTGTCATCCCAAGTTCAAATTCCGATGAATTTTATTGAATTTTCAGGTTTTTTCAATGATTTTTTCCCTACTTGACCTTCAAATGACCACGAACCTGACGTGATGGAGGCTAACGGACCTCGGATTCGCATTCGGCATTTCGAATGACATAGGGATATATAGGTTTGGTTTAATATGCATACACTTTTTTTTTTGTAAACCTGTGTTATTAACACAAATAAATTTTGTTAACTTGCTCTCCTACCGATGCTGCATCACTATGGCCTCTGCGGTATAGCACTTAAGGCAGAGTGTAGGTATTTACATACCTTCTTGACCACGAAATTGCGCATATGGAAACTGTGCATTTAGACATTATTTCGGTTTC
>NW_016190866.1:0-3679 GCF_001687245.7 Rhagoletis zephyria | reverse complement strand
AGCCCTGATAGGACTGATTACGGGGCACAATACATGGGGGCGACATAGGTATCATCGAAGATTCACTGTGTACGTCGTGTTTAGAAGACGAGGATAGTACATAGCATTTTCTCTACCGCTGTCCGGCCTTCTCCAGACTCAGATGGTAAATTTTTGGGGCGGATGTATTGAGAATAGACGAGATAATTCTCTTTCCCTCAACAAACAGCTAAAATTCATTCAAAAAGGAGTCTAGTTAGTTTGCAGAGGAGCAATAAATTCCCACCCCCACCTGCATACGCCTTTCCTCTAAATACTGTGTCTTGGCCTTAAGTACAATGGGCAATACTGCTTGAGTGCTTGGAAAAATTTGTTTTTAGCTTTTTCGGCCACCCACAATTCCGTTTCATGCCATTGCATTCCATAAGCTTGTGTTTAAACACCACGGGATTTCCGGGGTTTTGTTCGTTCGTTGTCCCAGTCGGTTCTGCCTAATATTTTAAAATGACGTTTAAAATTCCAGGTTGGAGTTGAAAGTTTAGCTACTCTAGANAAGTTTCTTTTCAGACAAAGAAGAAGAGATCTACGAGCCCTGATAGGACTGATTACGGGGCACAATACATGGGGGCGACATAGGTATCATCGAAGATTCACTGTGTACGTCGTGTTTAGAAGACGAGGATAGTACATAGCATTTTCTCTACCGCTGTCCGGCCTTCTCCAGACTCAGATGGTAAATTTTTGGGGCGGATGTATTGAGAATAGACGAGATAATTATCTTTCCCTCAACAAACAGCTAAAATTCATTCAAAAAGGAGTCTAGTTAGTTTGCAGAGGAGCAATAAATTCCCACCCCCACCTGCATACGCCTTTCCTCTAAATACTGTGTCTTGGCCTTAAGTACAATGGGCAATACTGCTTGAGTGCTTGGAAAAATTTGTTTTTAGCTTTTTCGGCCACCCACAATTCCGTTTCATGCCATTGCATTCCATAAGCTTGTGTTTAAACACCACGGGATTTCCGGGGTTTTGTTCGTTCGTTGTCCCAGTCGGTTCTGCCTAATATTTTAAAATGACGTTTAAAATTCCAGGTTGGAGTTGAAAGTTTAGCTACTCTAGAAGACTCAGAACGATTTAAGTCCATATATATTGACATAAATACATAAGCCATTGAGTTAACTTTCCATTTTTGGACCGAAAACCAATACTGAGAGACTAGATGGGTGTACGACTTCTTATCCTCTGCATTGCCCCTGAGAAGAGTCTTGCCTATTTGGGTCTATGAAATGGTTTCGTACATCCAGCTTGCGAAATTAGGTCTGATGCTCTAGTCCCGCACACATTAGCTACTTTGATCATCTTTTTTACTCTTTTCTGTCATACTGTGAAAGTTCTGGTTATCCACACTCCTACATTATCAATTTAGTTACCGTGGTCGTTATTGTTATTATTTGCGTTAACGTTTTTGTGACCCATATTTCAATGGCTATCGCTGTTGCCATATTGCGTTATCGTTGTCGCAGTTGTCATTGTGGCATTTACNTGTTTTTAGCTTTTTCGGCCACCCACAATTCCGTTTCATGCCATTGCATTCCATAAGCTTGTGTTTAAACACCACGGGATTTCCGGGGTTTTGTTCGTTCGTTGTCCCAGTCGGTTCTGCCTAATATTTTAAAATGACGTTTAAAATGCCAGGTTGGAGTTGAAAGTTTAGCTACTCTAGAAGACTCAGACTCAGAACGATTTAAGTCCATATATATTGACATAAATACATAAGCCATTGAGTTAACTTTCCATTTTTGGACCGAAAACCAATACTGAGAGACTAGATGGGTGGACGACTTCTTATCCTCTGCATTGCCCCTGAGACTCTTCTCTTGCCTATTTGGGTCTATGAAATGGTTTCGTACATCCAGCTTGCGAAATTAGGTCTAATGCTCTAGTCCCGCACACATTAGCTACTTTGATCATCTTTTTTTACTCTTTTCTGTCATACTGTGAAAGTTCTGGTTATCCACACTCCTACATTATCAATTTAGTTGCCGTGATCGTTATTGTTATTATTTTCGTTAACGTTTTTGTCACCCATATTTCAATGGCTATCGCTGTGGCCACATTGCGTTATTGTTGTTGCAATTGTCATTGTGGCATTTATTGTCCTTGTTTTTATGTCATCCCAGTTTTTTAGTTAGCTTCCCGTTTAACTTCCTCACATCTGCTCCATCTTTAATTTCTTCTTTCAAGTGCAACCAAGTAACTCAATCTATTTGAATTTCTTCACTTCTTTCTTAAATCTTTCTCCGTTGCTGCTGATGCTTTTGTTGCCAATGGTAACATTGCGATACATAATCCAGATAAATTCGCCACTTTTTGTTAACCGCTTGCGCTCGCCACTATTTTCTTGTTGCATTCATGTTATGCAGTTTTTTTGCTATGTTTGGTTTTCCTTGAAACTTATTTGGTAGAAACTTTACTTTGTATTGCGGCTGACTTCCTCATGCCGCCAGCATTTGTTGTTAGCTATCTATGTAAGTCGGCTGCGTATTGAAGTAGCGTTCGCGATTTTGTCGTTGGTTGGTTTGTTTGTGCGATTGTAGTGTTTGTCGATGTTTTCGATTAAATTAAACTGTTAACAATTTAAGTTTTATATCTACTAGAAATTACAATAAGATAAAAATCCATGTGAACATGTGTAGGTGAGCTGGTACACAGTATTCAGTAGGGTACTTGATTGGCCGTACTAAGGCTTTTGCCCGGCAAGAAATTAATAACAACTCGTGAATTTACTTTCGATTTACTAAAGAAGATTCCAAACAACTATGCCCTCAAGGGGCTAAAGGGGGAGGATTCAGTCCTGATCTTTTACTCCGACTCAGCAGCCATCTACACTGATGGCTCTAAGTTTGATCTGAAGGTAGGAAGTGGAGTATACTGGAAAGAACTCTCACTTAGTCTCAGTTTACGTCTGCCAGACCTTTGCAGCTTTTTTCGAGCTGAAGTTACAGCAGTCAACGAAGCTGCAAGATGGCTGATCGATTCTTCTATTAATTCGCATGCAGTAGCTATCTTTTCTGATAGCCAGACAGCTATCAAAGCACTTAAATGTCACAAATCGTCGTCGAGGATTGTCTTGGAATGTAGACGCACCCTAATTGAGCTGGAAAGGAGATACGTCACTCATGTCGTATGGGTGCCAGGCCGTAGAGATGTACCGGCCAACTGTGTTGCAGATGAACTGGCAAGGAATGGCATCTTACTGTAAGCAATTAGTTCTGCTCGAGATGCGGGCATTCCGCTATCTTGCTGCAAACACTGGCTGGAGAGTAATTTTATCGAACGGGCAAATACGAGATGGTCTGCGGAGCCTACGTGCAGAACATCAAGGCATATTTGGCTTATGTTGGATAAGCGTAGATCTAGCCCTCAATTCCGCTTGGAGCAACCACTGCTCCGGTAGGTAATTGGAGTTTTCATCGGGCGTTGCCTGATAGGAACCCACGGTAGTAGGGCACTACTCTCCCGCATTGGCGAGAGCTCGTCGGCGCTCATTTATCCATTATTCCTTTGAATATTTCGCTGCACTGGATTCAGCTAGTATTCACGATTTTGTGCGCTCTATTAGGGCTACAAAATGGCTTTACATAAACGTATTTGAAGGGACGTAAGGAGTCCCTGGTATGGCATCATAATGGGCCCACAGT
>NW_016190865.1:0-3679 GCF_001687245.7 Rhagoletis zephyria | reverse complement strand
AAAAAATATTTCTTAAAAAAAATAGAAATTCTGGAATTTACCAAAAAAAGCAACTTCAAAACAAGCCCTAAAAAATTTTAAATAACAATTAAAAATATTAACGCTGATTTTGCCAGCAAATTAAGTGAAAAATTATGTTTTCCCATCTTTCAATTTTCATATTAAATTAGAAAAAAAAAGCATTTTTTACTTATGTAAATTGCTTTCGAGAGACTGGCTATACGAATCCAAAAAGTCTGATGTTTAGAAAATTAACATTTTTTAAAGAAGACTCTTCCTTCTTTAAACAAATTAAGAGTTAAAAATAGATTAAAAAATTTATTTGTGGTGTGGGAATATTTAAAAATTTTTACTTTTTAAAAAACTTCAGATTTTTTCAAAAATTTAATAATTTTGGAAGAAATAAGAAAAATAGTACTAACACCCACATTCATAAAAATAAAGAAGTTTTTAACTGATTTATAAAGCAAACATTTTTATGAAAATGTCACTTTATAAAAAAATATTTAAAAAAAATTTAAGAATTTCGAGAAAATATTAGCAATTTAAAACAGTTTAATAAATTCTAAAATATTGAAGAATTTTGGTAAAATTTTAAGTATTTAAAAAAATTCAAGTTGCGTACAAAAATGGAGAATCTAAGAAGCATTTTCAGTGGCTTTAACTTAATTTTTCTAAATGAGTTGTACTTAAGTTCCGTTATAACTAGGGCAGTGCGATTATTCGATTACTCGACCAAGTTGGTTAGTCATTTGTTCGGTCAATAAATTACTCGAGTAATCACGATTTTGATTACTCAAAAATTCGATTAATCGAGTTACTTATAATGAGATTATTCAAAAAAATTAATTATGCTCGTTAAACATGCTTAACTTCTTTTTTAAAATGTGTATATGAAAAAAATATTTCATTTTAATTTTAATTCTTGAAAGCAGAAACGTTGTTTGCAAAGTATCAAGGGACTTCTACTACTTTATATGTAAGCAGTACGTAAAAAGATTGATTACGCATTTTACTCAAAATGTTAATTAATCATAAAGCAAATATTTTCGTTTTTGGTTAATCAAAATCTTGATTACTCACTTACTGAACTGAGGAGTCATAATTTCCATTTAATCGAGTAATTGAGTTATTTACTTTATGATTAATAAACATTTTGAATAATCAATTAATCGCACATCCCTAATTATAACAAATATACAATACATAATCTTTAGAATAATTTTTGGTTAAGTTCGGTATAATCTAAGCTGCCTCTGAATTTGGTTTGAAGTCAGCTGGAAGTAAATTTAGCTAGCTGCCGGCCTACAAAGCTGCCTGAAACAAATTCTAATTACATTTCAATTCTTTTCGCCCACCACTAAACAGCTCCAGTTAGTACAAAGCGGAAATTTTCCTCATAAGCTCATCAAATGCCAAAAGTCTCTCATATTTATTGTTAAAGCAGCCAAAACTACTCGAGGTGACTAGCACACAACATAGCCGAGACTTTTTCTAGCTGCTTAAGGGTGTAGTTGTACGCTTTTTCCCCCATTTCGTGACATGCCAGACAGTGAAATATGACAAAATTATTAAAAGTAGTGGCTGGCAACTAGGCAAGCCAAGTTTTTGTGCTTTAAATAAAAGAAGAAAAGCCAATAAAAAAGTGCATGAACTAAATATAGCAGAAATGCAGGAAGCTACGCCGAGTATGGTAGGCAGCGAAGAGCTGGCATGCGTCTAGGCTACCACTGCCAAGTTTATTTTTTACTTTTAAGTGATTTGCTATAGACACTATACAGCCAGCCAAACCTCCTAATAGTATACTACTTATAAACAAGCAGTATTTAGTAGTAAAATCACTACCATTTTACTAGGCTTGCTATTCATTTTATTTTTTTGTTTTTGCTATTTCTGCAATATTTATAGCGGCGCCTGTTCGCGTACAAGTTTCGCCATAATTTATTACGCTTCTTCAGCATATTTTTCCATATTTTTTTAGCTATTAACAGCAAAACTTTGCGCCCGACTTTAAGCTACACACAGAAGCACGCCAGTGCTGGCCATAAAATCACCGCCTGTACGCCAGTTTGCTATTTTTCCAACCATTAGTTTTATTTTATTTTTTCCCTCATCATTTTCCGTATTTTCCTACTTTTGCTGTCGCTAACTTCCACTTTGCCTAGATACATACACACACACACACACACACACACACACCAGCAGAGTTTCCTTTTCCTAGGCAACAAAATAATACCCAGATTTTGCTATTGTTGTTGTATTACGATGGCTGCTGCTGTGCTGTGCTGTTTTCGGCAGACAGATAGTTTCCTCGTCGCCGCCAGAGGCATGTGAGCTAGCGAGAGCGGGGAGTGGGCAGTGGGCAGTGGGGAGTGGGTGTGGGTAAACCAAACAAACAGACGCAGCAATTCGTTCACCCACCGGCGATTTAAGCTTCCAACTGCTGTCTCCCACCTTCTCACCTTCGCCCACTGCTAACACTCTGCTAGCTCTAAAAGTCCTTCCATCCTTTCATCTCCCTCGACTGCCCCAACCATTCGCCAGCGCTTGCTATTTCTATTTTGGGGGTTGATTTCGATTCACTCAAAGCTTTCCGCTTTGCTGTCTGTTGTTATGGTTCATATTGATTATATTTTCCTAAGCAAAGTGCGGGTGGGTATATGGTTCTGTGCTATTATGTGTGTGTGTGTGCGTGTGAGTATGTGTGTGGGTTGAACGCGGGCGGAAAGCGTGCTTCGGTATGAGGTTGAGTGGCTGGGCGCAGGAAGCCGGTAGATTTGACTTTTCTATGCGCCAGTGGGTGGGTGGTTGGCTGTTACAAAATTTTGTTGTTATTTTCTATGTGAATGTGTGCGTAGGGATGTGTGTGGTTTTGTGGCTGCACTGTTGTTACAGAATGGAATAGTGTGTATTTGTTGGCTTTGACGACGAGAGGCCGGCAAACAGTGCTGCGACTGGCGCTGTTTTGCGGCTACTTGGGTGTATAGCTGGCGCTGAATTTTGTAGTAGGGCGAAATTAAAAATCAGCAAAGAGATATCCATAAAAGTTACAGTGAAAATACAAGTTCTTTGTTTGTTATTTTTGTATAGAGTTGTTTTCTATGAAGAGGTTACTTAAGTCAGCTGCGAAAGCATGTTGGTTAGCTTTTTTGGTGAGGCAATGATTCTTTAATATTTGCCTTCTCGCATTTTTAATATTGAAAAATTTGTATTTCATTTAGTATTAAAATTATAGGAAACGTTTTTTTTTTTTTGTTTTTTGAAATTTAAATTTTCATTGGTTAAGAGTCAAAATATTTTTATATACATCCATAGTCTCAATGGCATATAAGACCTTACGAAAGTTTTAAAATTTGTCGGAAACTCAAATAAATTTTTACATTTTTTTCTGAAATTTAATATTTTTCTATAAGCTATCGAATTTTTTTCGGGTAATCCAAATTTTTTTTTTTTATATTCAAATATTTTTTTTTTTATATTCAACCATTTATTTTTTTAATGTTTAGAATTTCAGTTACTTCGAATTTCAATGCATCTTTGAAAAACTTAAAATTTCAATTTCTTTCTATTCACTTTTTAATGAATTCTAGTTTTACGCATTTTTGGTATTGAAATGACAAAACTTTTAAACGCAAATTTTTGGAAACTATAGACTTTCAAATTAATCTTTTTTAAGTTC
>NW_016190864.1:0-3679 GCF_001687245.7 Rhagoletis zephyria | reverse complement strand
ATGTGCCGAACGAATGTCCGGCATGCGGAGGGACCCCACATGACTCGAAGCATCTCTTCGCATGCCCGGCAAACCCGACAACCCTAACGGCCTTGTCCTTATGGGCAAACCCCGCAGAAGCTGCACGCTTCCTAGGGTTGCCGTTAGTGGAACTTGACGACAACGACTGAGATACCAACCGATCTGNAGCCAATATGAATTATAGAGCGAAAATCACTGTACACATTTCCAAGTTTTAAATGCAGATTTATTTAAAAAAAAAAGTGCGGTATTTAAGTGCTAAGTTTTAATACTTCTGCTGCCNTAGATTTATTTAAAAAAAAAAAGTGCGGTATTTAAGTGCTAAGTTTTAATACTTCTGCTGCCTATAAACTTTTTTCAGACAATAAAAAACCTACAATTTCAAACTGAATTCGAATCCCATGCATGTTTACACATACTGCGATCAACTTTCAACTGAAGCATGCAAAAAAAACATGAGCGTACTTACCTGTAGGTACACTTAATAAGCCAAAAAATCAACGAAAAAAGTGCCAACTCCTTGATTTAGGTGCAAAAAATGAAAATGTAAGCATTGCTTTTGGAATTTGTTTGGGTTTCAAATGGAGCGCTTAACAGGCTGAATATGAGTTTGATTCACACAGTGCAAGCAATGGAAAAAAACTGAAAATTTTAAAAGAAAAAAAGAAAGAAAATAAAAACTTAGTAAATGTTTTGTCTATTTCAAGTCGAAATGCTACACCTGCTCTTCCTGCATTTTCCTCTTCTGCTCGGCTTACTCATCTGCATATGGCTTATAGCTAATAATCTGATGCGCAAGTATATTTAGTATCTCACGTGCTGCAACATCTTGATGCTCGTGTATGATGCCCGTGATGCGCGCGCATTCTTTGATATAATTTTCTAATTCACGCATATTCAGCGGCTTGTGTGCATCCTTCGCAGTTATGGATTGCACACATTTGCTAGTCATTTGCGCGAGTTGTGTGCGTGCTGCGCTGAATACATCATCCAAATCGTAAAGTTCGAGTGGCGGCGCAGGCGGTTCGCTGAAGATTGGCGGAAATGTCTATGCAGAAGAAGCAGACAATGAGCTTGAATATAAATTTGTTTAATTTTTTGTTTCACTTACGGCAAGTTGCAACGGCGGTAACGGTATCTCAAATTGTGGTTTAATTATTTTTAATGGCTCATACTTAACATTTAATTGCTCATAAGTTTCCATTACATCCTTCAGCAGGCGATTACTCAGCGAGTAGAGGGTCATGTCGAACATTTGCTTAAAATCTGCTGGTGTTTGTGTGCCACCAATTGAGTCAACAAGACACGCTTTTGGGCGATTAGCTATGAATGCGATGTCAGTGAAAGTCTTGTTGTCGTTTATCTGTAAACGAACAGCAATTTATATGAGAATAAATATAATTACACTATAATCTCACCTCCACATCATTAAAATCCAAATGCGTATACTGTATCTCATTGCCGCCCAAAAGTTGTACAAAATATTCCAGAAGTGCGTCGTTCGTCTTATCGTTTGACAAATATTTGTCATGCCACATGTAGCCCGAACCAATAGCCAATATCTTGCCGCCACGCTCATTGGTGTAGTAGCCAGCCAAGGGTCTAAGAAATTGAAGCGTTAGCACTTCATGGTAGTGCGTTTTACCTTTAAAGTCACTCACCTATTGAAGGGATAAACGACAGGACCCGTGCTGAGCAATATGTTCGCTGGCTCAGAAACATTTAAAGTTGCGCCATATGGATATTGAAAATGTATTTTATGCTTCTCATCGCTAAAATCAAAATCAACAATTTCCACATCTTGCTTGATCAGATGGCGCCACATGGACTCACAAACTACGCCGCCGCCGATAATGCACTCCTTCGGATGAAAGTTCTTGTAGTAGTGCGGCCGAACAACAGTATCTGGAGAGATGAAAAAGTAAAAAGCATTAATTGCATTATAGGATTTTGACACAGCACGTAAAGCTGCATAATCGACAGCTAAATGCCAGATCATTTACTTCTGTGTTCATATGGAAAAGTAGCTTATGTCGAAAGGCTGGCTTTAGNTGCTGTGTAAAGCTGCATAATCGACAACTAAATGCCAGATCATTTACTTTATCTTCACCCTTCCTGCTTCACTTACCATTATTAATGTAAATGCCGTATTGTTCCAAAAAGAAATTAACATTTGTATTGTATTCCTGTTCGCCACCTTCGCCGAGCATCACCCACAGCCGACCACCCTTTTCCACAAATTCTTTCAGCACCTGAAATTCTTCTTCGGTAAAGCGANTATCTTCACCCTTCCTGCCTCACTTACCATTATTAATGTAAATGCCGTATTGTTCCAAAAAGAAATTAACATTTGTATTGTATTCCTGTTCGCCACCTTCGCCGAGCATCACCCACAGCCGACCACCCTTTTCCACAAATTCTTTCAGCACCTGAAATTCTTCTTCGGTAAAGCGATCTTGTGGTCCGGCCAACACAAAAATAGTAACACGTTGTAGCTTTTCCTTCTTCAACTCCACATCGTTTCTGTTAATAAGTTTTTATGCTTTTACCAACATTCGCCTTTGTTAATTCCCACACTACTTACTGCTCAACTTTCCAATGAATTTTCAGTTTGCGGTGCAGCATTTTATAGTTATCCGACAATTGAAAACGTTCATTTTTGGATATATCAAAGCAAATAACGCCTTTCGACATCTTATAGGTATTTTTATGATGCTAACAAATTCTTTATGCCCGAAAATTATGCGATAACTTGTGAAAGCGTAATTTTCGCTTACCGGCTATTGTGGCGCACTTCCGTTTCCTAGCAACCAGATAGATTAGGTGATGCCAGATCTTATTATTAAGTTATTTCTTTAAATATTTTCATTGCTATGGCAGCATGGGCTTGTAACGAGTAAATGTAGTTTTGAATCTTGCGTATTTTTTCCCCTGATGCTCTCAAATTACAATTTGGTCCCTAACAGTGGCAGAGAACATTTAACAACGAGAAGGTGCAAACGACTCAGTGGAAATNTGTATTTTTTCCCCTGATGCACAGTAGTGCATTTTCGATAAATCAGTAAATATTGAAGCTAATTTATTCAAAATTGATGATTGCAACAATTCTTTACCAAGAAATACGTTTATGACAAAATTTTGGAAAATGGGCGTAGCACCGCCCACTTGTGATCACATATATGTATCTCGCTAACCGTTCTAGCAATTTGTACCAAGCTCGGTATGGTTATTGTGCTTGCCACATAAAAGCAAACCGTTGAAAATTGTTGAAATCGGACTAAAATNAAATAATGATGCTATGTGAAGAATTTCTTGCAGAATTTTTTCAAAATTTTCTCTATTTTTCCTACAGAAATGTCTTTACGAGTTCGTGTCGACCACTTTATATACATTTCTTTGAAGATTCGTAAAAAAATCATTACAGAAATGAGATACCTACTGCTAAAGATTTCGTTAANATGTGTTTTGCCAGCAACATCTGGCAATATGTGTGTTTAAAGAAATTGCACGCTTATAAAAAACCGAAAACCTGCCAAATCTTCTTTTTAAAATGGTCTTTCTTCATGTTTAAACTTTTTTTATATGATTATATTAATAAATGACTAAAAATAGAAATAAATGTAATGCCTTGTACAAAGTTGATATTCTGGTGATTTTT
>NW_016190862.1:0-3680 GCF_001687245.7 Rhagoletis zephyria | reverse complement strand
TACGATCACATTCTTCCCCTTTCTCCTACTTCCAAAATACAAATCTAGACAAAGGAGTGTCAAATTTTAGCTGTCACAAATTACACAACCTTTTCTTATTGAATCATGCATATTTTGTATGTAATTTTCCTCATTCCCATAAATAGTGCTAGCTTATTTTTTTTTTAAGACACAAGTAAACCTCAAATAGCGACACACCCTTCTCAAATAGCTTCGGTATGTTGACATTTGCTTGCATTTAGTTACATCATTTTGTAGTTTTCTAAATACATCAAATCAATTATAGAGCTCATGTTTCGCATAACTACAAGTCGAACACTTACATAAGCACAGTCGTCCGTACATATTCCTATGACCGGTAACTCAGATGACATTCCCTATTATTTTACAGGTCCTTTTGATTCTCAGTACTTCCGCTTGGAAGATGCTAGCAAAGTTAGGTAGTCGAAACGAGAGAGAGACATACACCGTGTCAGAGAACACCCCCGCACCCACACCGCAGTCAATTTCGGATCAGTTTTGGTCAGTATAGATTTCAGTGGAATTCTCCCCGAGTATCCTGCTCCTACTCCAATCCCGTCTTGAAGGAAACTTCACCCGAAAGTTTTTCCTGAAATCTGTCGTAAGAGGTATATAATCGGATTGTTTCCCTGATTCGATAAGCTGGCCAAGGATACCACTTTGAGTCTGACTGCCGGAGACGCAGCAGTTTCGCGGATGTGGAGTTCTATGGACAGTTGATGCAGGATCACATTAAGTGCATCAGATGGGCACGACTTAATTGCTCCTGTACCACCTGCACAAGCTGCTCTTGGTATACTGCCTATTTTCTTGACGTTGTATTGTTTATCTAACGCCACGTACGTTAATATTGGTTGTATAATAGCCATGTACATCCAGAGGACAAGCTTTGGCTTTAATCCCCAGTTCCTACTGAATACTATTTTGCATGTATAATAAACTGTGTAGGCTCTCTCAACCCGCTTCCCTATATTTTTCTTCCAGCTCAGTTTGGTGTCTAATACGACACCCAAGTATTTAGACTGGGAGTACAATGTAAGAGTCGTTCCATTAAGGGAGGGAAGCCGGAATTGTTTTTTTTTTTTTTTTGTTTTATTGGTGAACAGCATCAGCTCCGTCTTGCTATGGTTGATACCAAGTCCACTTTTTTGGCCAGGTGTTTAGCCGGAGCAAAGCTCCCTCTAGGATTTCATTAATCGTTCAGGGGAATAGTACCGCCACCGCTACATGCATAATTGAAATGAATGCTTTATATTTGATTATCGTTTAAAAATATTCATATTTAAAATAATATTTCCACACCAAAATTTAGCACGCACGTAGGTCGCCAAAGGCCACCTACGCAGCAAAAAGTTCTGCACAAAAATACTTTCTCCGCTCTTTTCCGGCAACACAGGTACATAATAAACAATTGTTTGTATCCACATCGTGGAACCTCAGGCGTCTAGTAAGTAATGTAAGTACAAATGTTTTAATTAATACTAGATCGTCTATAGGGCTTGACAAGAAATTAATGTAGGCAAAGCCAGCTTCTATGACACTGTTTTGATAAAAATTGTATCATTACTCTTGCACATTCCAAATTCTTTTGGCTTGCAAAATTACACGAGGGATTTGGAAATTTGTCGCCTTTTCGTTTGGAAATATGTCACTCTTTATGTAGTGACATAAACGCAAGTAAAAGCGTTCAGCATACAGAGGCGGTACAAATGTTACCATTGGCCACAGCGCCTACCCACTGGACTGAGTAGGTAATTGAGAAGTCTCTCGACATTCTATACATAAGCCACTCATCATATTGTGCTGGTGTATGGCGCAGAGGCGTGGACAATGAAAACAGATGATTTAGCGGCTCTTGCAGTTTTCGAGAGAAAGATTCTGCGAAAGATTTACGGATCGTCACGCGTTGGCGATGGCGAATACCGCAAACAATTTAATGATGAGCTGTATTAGCTTTACAACGGTATAGACATGGTATCGCGAATTAATATACGCTGGCTTGATCATAGCGTACGTAAAGTATTCAACGCCGGCCGCGATTCTGGTTGGAGATAAATCGATTGAACCACATCTGTCTGTTCATCCGCTCATGTTTGCTAAAAGATTTAGATATCTGCATAATTCAAATTGGGTTTATAATTATCAGAGATAATTATCCCTGATACAAGGTACGCAGTTAATGGCCCATTACCATTATTATTATATTTTTTTTTTAATAGGGGCACTGCCCCTAGGGGTGGTCCAAACAAAAGTAAAGTTAGAATATTAATGCTCTCACCCCTTGAGATTGTTATATACCGAAAAAATTATGCACAATGCCCTCAAAATTTTATATGGGAAAAGAAGAATTTTTCGTAGACATGGTATATAGTTCTTAAAAATCTATATTCTTGAATTATCTTCAAGAGACTTCCAATAATAATACTAAACTATACTTTATAGGCCCCCAAAATACTGCAATATATAAAAAATAGTTTAAAAAAATTTTTAGCCGTATAGATTAATTAAGGTTATAGCATTAAAATTCCCACTATACTTTTTTTGGCGACCCACTCAAGTGCATACATATAATAAAAATTTTGTAACTCAGTAACGGCTTAATCAAACCCAGCCTTCTGGTGGTGTGAATCACTGAAATCGTACTCATCCAACAAAACTCGGTATGTACGTTAATATTAATAAAATAGTCATTGCCCATCTGGGTATGGTCACATCCGGTACTCCCTTATATCAGCAGTTTTTAGAAATAAGGAAAGCGATGAGAACGCGTGTTGGGTATTAAAGTTAAGGTTTCTTCTTAACTTGTTTAATTTGGTTTCAGATTTGAACGAAAAACTTTTACTCCCGACAGAGAGACTTCAAAAAATAAGTATGTAATATGTACAGCAATATTCCAGTTATCCACTGCTTGATACAAAATATTTTTCAGGTAATATTCGCTGGTTTAGAGAAAACTCTTTTAATACAAGCTCATTTTATAATTTTATAATTTTCAAGCTTCAGTAAGCCCTAGCTACACAAATTTAAATTATACTTGAATGTTGGTGGCTTTTATAGGACTTAGTATAGATACTTAAAATCAAAACAATCCCAGTACTGAAAGAAACTAGTTTAGATATCGATGTACGACTAGTTTTTTACCCACCACAACTAATTGAAGATCTGACTTCCTTCCTTTTAGCGAACGAATGGCGATGTCCTAGGCATCATTCAATTATCCGACTCTGCATTTGATTTGAACTACTTTAAAACGCATTTGGCTTAAAGCATTTTAAAGTCAGTCGTTTGATTACGCATTCGTTGTGCACTTCACAGATACTTTTTCATAATTAAGAAAAACCGAAATTGAAAATTTTAAATTAAATGTTCCGCCTAATGAGATTTGAACATGGGCATTCTTGGCCGCGACCAATTGCAGCAAACATTGCCATACAGGCAGTTGAACAAACCACGTTGGAAAATCTACATACTTACATGTATTCCTGCATAAATAGAAACACGTGTATAACGAGTCATGGAGAGCCGGTCAAAGGAATGCAACACCAAGTGGTTGCAAAATTTTAATTTCCCCTCACTAACAGCGCCTTTCATTACATCCTCCGTTCGAGGAGCTTTTCAAATAATTGTTGGTAAGTCGTAAACAAAAGCCTCAAATAGCT
>NW_016190860.1:0-3680 GCF_001687245.7 Rhagoletis zephyria | reverse complement strand
CACTATGAATATAATCGTATGCCGTTTGGGCTCGTGAACGCCCCGGCTGCGTTCCAAGAAGCAATGAATAGATTAATTGAACAATGTGAAACGAAAAACTNGCGTTTGTGACCACGGACGGTCACTATGAATATAATCGTATGCCGTTTGGGCTCGTGAACGCCCCGGCTGTGTTTCAAGAAGCGATGAATAGATTAATTGAACAATGTGAAACGAAAAACATTAAATCGTATTTGGATGACGTGATCATCCCGAGCAACTCAGTTGAAGAGGGCTGACATAAGTTAAACGACTTCTTAAATGTTGTGAAAGCCAACGGGCTGACATTGAGATTAGACAAATGCAATTTTCTGAGTGACGAAATAGATTTTCTTGGACTTAAGATATCACGCGACGGTATTAAACCGGGTGATCAGAAGGTGCAAGCGATTAAAGACTTTAAAGTACCAACGACACAAACCGAAGTGAGACGTTTTCTCGGGTTAACCGGGTTTTTTAGAAAATTCGTCGAAAATTATTCGTTAATTGCGTGGCCTTTAACCAGGTTAACAACGAAGGCTGCTGTCGAAAAATATGAGTGGGGTGAATTACAACAAAATGCATTCTCCACGTTAATTGACAAACTTTGTAGTGTACCAATCCTGGTTCTATATGATTTCAATGCGCTACATCAGGTGCACTGTGATGCAATTAGTGTAGGCATTGCGGCGGTGTTGTTGCAAGCGGAACACGAAGGCGATGAGTGGCGAGCGTTGATGTACTTTAGTCGTCATTGCACGCCCGCAGAAACGAAATACCACAGCTCGAGGTGCTTGCGGTTGTAGAAGCGCTGCAGCGCTTCCGTATATACTTACTGGGTAAGTCTTTTTAAATATTTATCGATTGTTCTACGATTTCGACGTTAAAGGCGAAAACTACACCAATACCACGTATCCCGAGATGGTTGGTTCGTTTAATGGAGTATGATTGCGAAACAATTCATCGACCTGGCGTACGCATGACTCACGTTGATGCATTGAGTCGAGCTCCTGCCAATCCAGAGAAGGTACTGCGTGTGGAAGAAGTTGACGACGATTGGCTACTGACAATGCAGTTACGAGATCCTAGCATACGCGACATCGCTGAAGAGTTGAAAAGCGTAAAAGGTTGAGCACAAACTAAACAACTTTGAAAAGAATATTGTCTTCAGCGTAAACGAGTATATCGACGAGTAGGTAAAAAATTGCTATATGTTGTACCGAAAGCCGTACGATGGCGTGTAACGCGTTATTGCCATGATGATTTTGGTAATTTTGGGATCGAAAAAACGATCGAGCGAATACTTCGGCATTTCTGGTTCCCGAAGATGCGGAAATACGTGAAGGAGTACGTGATGTCATGTGTAGATTGTTGCTATAACCAAATGAGGGACGGTAAATCTGAACGCGTACTGTACAGTGAACCGACTGAACCGATACCGTTTCGACTTTTACATATCGACCACTTGGGGCCGTTTGTTAAGAGTAAGCTTGGGAATACGCACGTACTTGCGATGCGATGCTTTCACCAAGTATCTAGTGGTAATGCCGGTACGTAGCACCAAAACGTTAACTGTTATTCAAGCGTTGAACGAGGTCTCGAGATATTTTGGTCTTCCCGCTCGAGTTGTCACGGACCGTGGCACCGCGTTTACGTCCCAGCAATTTATTAAATATTGCGGGGACAACAACTTCGTTCATATTAAGACTGCCGTCCGAACTCCAAGAGCCAATGAGCAGGTGGAGCGAGCGAACGAAACGATCTTAAACTACCTACGTACGACAACATCAAATCCAAAAGAGTGGGACGAACAGCTGCGTAAGCTGCAGTGGTCGATTAACTCGCAGAATTCTACTACTGGTTTTNTTTACTACTGGTTTTTCGCCCAACGAACTCATATACGACTTCAAACTGAATGATATTACGCATAATCATCTGATCGCAGCCGTAATCGACGTTGACCAGAATCAAACGATCCAAGAGAAGCGAGACACAGCGTGGTCATCAATCAATGCACATCGAGACAAGTGGAAAGAGCGCTTCGACAAAAAGCATAAGGCGCCCACTGTCTACAACGTCGAAGATTTGGTCGTGATCCGCAATGAAATATCTGCAACTGGGGAATCACGCAAGCTTGAACCCAAATTCCGAGGGCCATATGTGGTGGTGAAAGTACTTGGGAAGGATCGTTACCTACTCAACGATATCGACGGCGTGCAATTAAGCCAAAGAAAGTTCGAATCCATTTGTGCCGCCGACAAAATGAAGCACTGGTGTGAAATGCCTCCTGAGCTTGACGATGCCATTGACAACGATGATTCCAACGATGATGTCGAAAATGAAGCTACAGATATCGGGGCGATGCCTACATCAGAAAGAGACGAGCTGTCAACTGACATGGCAACTCTGGCTACCACCGACAAAGAGAAGGATGTACAAGTAATTGACAGTCGTGCGAGTGCTCTCANAATATGCCTTCTGAGCTCGGCGATGCCATTGACAACGATGATGTCGAAAATGAAGCTACAGATATCGGGGCGATGCCTACATCAGGAAGGGCCGAGCTGTCAACTGACATGGCAACTCCGGCTAACACCGACAAAGAGAAGGATATACAAGTAATTGACAGTCGTGCGAGTGCTCTCAAGCTGTAAAGTGTGATATCCTGATACATAGAATTCGAATGTAATAAAAACGCTAATTAATTGATAAATCTATTTTGAATGTAATAAAAACACTAGTAGAGATTCCAGTACTCTACCATGAACATTTCCAGAAATATACAGTATGAAAAATTCGGTTTGTATATGAGGTGCCATGCCCCTTTTCCAATAACTCCAGTTTTGCTCCATGAGTATGTGATTGCTTTCAAATATTTCCTTACCAATTTCAAAAATTGTACCATGAACGCTTCCAGAAATATGCAGTATTAAATATTTGGGTTGTGTGGGAGGTAGCACGCCCTCTTTTCAATAGCTCCAATTTTTCTGGAAGGGTATACGATTGATTTGATATAACTTTACACCAAGTTTCAGTACTTTACCATGAACATTTCCAGAGATATGCAGTATGAAAAATTTGGTTTGTATGGAAGGTGCCACGCCCCATTTTCCAACAGCTCAAATATTCCTCAAAGAGTATGCGGTGGATTTCATATATCTCCATACCAAGTTCCATCACTATGGCATGTACATTTCCAGAGGTATGCAGTATGGAAAGTTAGGTTTGTATGGGAGGTGCCGCGCCCCCTTTTCCAATAGCTCCAATTTTTTTTCCAAGAGTGCGGTCGATTTCATATACNCAGTACTCTACCATGAAATTTCCATGCAGAATGAAATATTCGGTTTGCATGGGAGGTGTCACGATAACTCCAGTTTTTCTCCAAGAGCCTGCGATGGATTTCATATATCTCCATACCAAGTTCTAGAACTATATCGTGATTATTTCCAGAGATATGGAGTATGAAAAATTCGGTTTGTGTGGGAGGTTCCACGCCCCTTTTATATATCGAGATTTTTGCTGGCCTATGACCACGGTAACCATCCGTCCTGTATTATACAGGAGAGTGCTCTTTTTTGACCCATTGTCCTGAAAAGGAATTCATTTTATACGGGACGCCAAATGTTCTGAATTTTTTTTTAAATCCTGTATTTGTCCCGTAT
>NW_016190859.1:0-3680 GCF_001687245.7 Rhagoletis zephyria | reverse complement strand
AGTTATAATACCCTTGTGCACAAGTGCGCTCGGGTATAAAAAAATATATTTAATTTTCGCTTGTATTAACGATCAGACGATTGGGCAATTTCCCAAAATTTGGTACAAACTCGTAGCCCAATAGGGCGATGAAAAAATACTGGACTTTGTCCCAATCATGAAAAAAAGTTTTACATACGTCAATTAAATTTCCGACTGAGTTTGTATGTATTGAACCGTTCATGTGACAACTAAAAATTCATGCCAATTTTTATTTATAGAATATCTTTCACTGCATTCCACCTGTATCGCGAAATACTGCGCTAATTACTGTCATTTCTTGTGAGAATGTAAAGTCCACATGTCTTGGCCACATTTAAAGCAAATACTTAGTATAGTGTGCTACATACGAACAAATACATTTTTTAAAACATATTTATGTATGTATGTACATATGTATATAATATGCATGTGCTGGTCGCACAAAAATAAATAGAAATTTATTTGCAGATAATGACATACATAAAATGTAGGAGTGGAAATTCCTGTTCTTATCGCATTGCCGCCACATTTAACAAGCCAAACCAGCCAACCAGCCAACCAACCAACCAAACCAAGAAGTAAAGACATCCGTCAGGCAATCGAATGCTAAAGAGTTGGTCATAAATGCCATCGAGAAATGGCAAACAAGCCAAATAACCGGTAAAGTGTTTGAAGCGTTTTATTTACTTAGATGGCTAGCGTGGTCCATAAATAGCACAATGCATCTAAATACATGCATATGCATGTGCATGTGCATATATGAGCATACAAATGTAAATAAATAGGTGTGGCTGTTGAAGATTAAGTGGAAAAAGATTTCTCGCATATTGGGATAAAGCATTTTAATTTTAAACTTCTTTGTAGTTATATGTATAGCCAGCAAGCCATATTGTCAGTAACAGATATGGTCCTACTTATTCCGTATTGTTATTTATGATAGTGTAATAAAATGATCACCTTCATTCTTTGATTTGCGAAAATTGTTGTGCATTATGAAATTAATTTCATTCAGGCGTCGAGTATAACCGTTATATATCAAGATTTTTATTTTTTAAATCATTGAAGCTTTTTATTTTTTTCGATCATGAACAATATGTAGTTAAATTAGGGTGTATATTTTTTCGTTCAAATTTAATCGTTATTTTGGATCCATAAAAAATTGCGTTATTTTGGATTTTATTACTTTTGGATAATTTTTAACCGCTATATGGGAGAATGTCTTCAATGACTGATGTAAATATTTTATGATCTAAAAAATAAATCTGAAGTTATAATATGCTAGAAAAAATAAAAATCAAAAAATAACGATAAAAACTTTATCGAAAAAATAAAAATCCAAAATAACAATTATTTTTGATCGCAAAAAAAAAAATCATAAAAAGCTGTTAAATTTTATTGGAAAAATAAGAATGCAATTTTAACCGTTACGGTCCCTGGTTTAAATAGCTCAGACATAGACAAGGTTTGTTGCATATTTCTATGAAAGGGAAAAAGTCCGTTGCGAACTCCTATATCAAAAAACATTCTATAGGATAAACAGAGTATAAAATTAATACAGACATAAAAAAATTTTGATAATATTTTTCTCCCATAGTCTGTATTGGGTCTGCGTTCATCATTCGATGAAATTTTAAACACTCCGCTGCTCCAAACCTCAATAAAAAGCACCGCCTCGAGGAGAGAACGAAATCTTGGGGAGTAGTTAAAGTCCATAGCCTGCCCAAAATGTGCCTTGCTTGACTGCATTAATTCTGAAGCGCTGCAGAAGCGAGGGTACATTTATCTGAAAAGCAAGTCCGACGGCCAAGTGAGCCACATACGTAACTTCTAACATAATAAGAGAGAGAAAGAGAGAGAACCGTACCTCGTTAGGCTACCCCAACTAGTAAAATGGCGTCGAAATATTTATCAAGGTATCTGCGCAGGCAAGTACTATAACCCAGAGGAGATATGATATGAGTAGCTTCATCTGCAGGGAAGAATGTAAGCTACTAGCGTCTGCCAAAACAGCAGTGGTTGAAGAGAGCTCAAATAACGGGCAACGGGCAATGCATCTTTAACTGTAAACTCTGGAAATAGGGATTTATTTCTAAGTCCATAAGCCCAAGTCTTCATATTCTTTACTATAACTAATCCAAACCTTCCTACTCACAAAAGAAAGGTGTATCACAGCAGCGGCGACAAAGCGGCAATACATGAAAACTGTTTTTGGATAGCCTCCTACAGAACATGAAAAGCAAAGCCGTGATTTTTAATGCAGACAATTGCAGGAAACCTTTTCAGAAAATTAAACTTAACAGAGCAGAAAAGTTATGAGCTATCTCGCTTCCACAAAATGTTTATTGATTGATTGGCCTGAATAGAAAAAGGTTACTCAACGATTTCATTATACTTCAATTTCATTTACAACTAAGCCCAGTAATGGTATACAGTTGGCAACACCAAACGAATGCAATACCACTGAGAAGCAGTAAAAGTGCAGCATTCTGTTGCAAGCAAAGACGATCGACGAGATGCAAAAACACAAAACCAAAACCCTAAAGCAACCACAATGACAATGGAGCCAACAGCAGAGGCAGCACTAGCAACAACAGCAAAAGTGCATTGCAGCAAATGCAACAACACAGCAATGTGCAACAACAACAGCAAAGCAGTAACAGATGCCGCTGTGGGTAAATACCAATTTCGGGTGAGTGGAGACCGGCAATGGAGCAGTCGAGCTGGTGGCAAAGCAAACTGCAAACTGCAAACTCTAGACTGCGGACTCCAGACTGTAAATGGCAAACAAAGTGTAAAGGCAGCAGAGTGCTCACGCGGCCAATTCCCACGAAACGTGATTTGTGTTCGTTCGTGTTGATAGTTGTCGTTTGTGGCAATGTTGTTGCTTTGCTATTTGTTGATGTTGCTGTTGTTATTGTTATTGTTATTGCTATTGNCAAAGGCAGCAGAGTGCTCACGCGGCCAATTCCCACGAAACGTGATTTGTGTTCGTTCGTGTTGATAGTTGTCGTTTGTGGCACTGTTGTTGTTTTGCTATTTGTTGATGTTGCTGTTGTTATTGTTATTGTTATTGCTATTGGTTTTGTTGTTGTTATGATGCTGCATTTTTATTGCTTGTGCTGTTGTGTTGTTGGTTGTTGGTTGTTGTTTGTGTTTTTTTTTGTCTGCTTTTCGCTAAGTTCCCCTAAGCTATGTAACGCAAAGACGCAGTGATGTGTGTATGTTTGTTCTTGTTGTTTTATTTATACTTTAGTACTGCATTTGTTCTTGTTGCTGCTCTGTTTTTTTGTTTTTTTTTTGCGTGTTGGGTTGCCTTTGTCCTTTTCGTTTTTTATTTTTGTTGTTGAAATTGTCTATATTGGTAAATTTTTTGTAAAAAAGAAAAAACCGAATATTCTTGGCATTTTTCTCAACGCCAGCAACTTCACCAATACCGCCATCTTTTCGCCATTGCATCCCATTCAGGGGTCGCTTAGCACCACTACGCCACCATTTGTGCGCTTCTGACATTAAGTTGAGTTGCCTGTCTCTTCAACAAATCGATAAAGGCTTGCCATTACAAGAATGTTGCTTAAAGTTCAATTGTGTACAAGTGCGCACCGAGTGACTCGCAAAAATTTGCTAACGGGTTTCTTTTATTTTTGGATTGTTTTTGCATA
>NW_016190858.1:0-3681 GCF_001687245.7 Rhagoletis zephyria | reverse complement strand
AAAATATCGCACTCCTATTATTTTGTGGACAACTGTACATACATACATAGGTACATATTTAGTAGTATATATTATTTTTAAAATTAAAAATAAACATGAAAACACCGCATGTTTTAAATTTGAACTAGCCGCCAAATTATTTTTAGTGTCTTTAAGTGGGGAGAAGAAAGTCATTTGGCTACCAACAACAACAACAACAAGCGCCAACAACTGCACGAAAGCTAAGAGATTGGCAATAGCAGCAGCAGTGGCAGTGGCAGCCACAGACCAGACGAGACGACAGCGACAATTTAATGCTGTAATTGCTACGCCTTTCATGTGATTTTGCTTTAAACTTTTAGACAGCATCTCGTTTTGCAAAAGTGAAAAGAAAAATAAAAACTAAAAACAAAAGGCAAAAATAATTTCTAAAATTATGTATGAAAAAAACATTACCATTTCTTACACCGCAATTTATGCGCGTAGGAATTTTAATGATGTTGAAAACGTAAACAACCACATTTTTCAGGTGACTTTTAATGGAATTATGATGTGCTTATGCTTTATTTATTGTATACATATACATATGTATGGTATACATATATATAAGCTTAAGCAAGTAATCAAAGTTCGCAAAAGATTCTTGCAAAAGTAGCTTAGTCCTACAAATTTAATTTAATCCTTTGATGCCTTTTGCATTTAAAAACCAAAAACCACTTCAGCCCAGTCGAGTTCTAACTTTTAATCGCACATCTACTTGTTCAAAAAAAAAAAAAATAAATAAAAAATTAAATAGAGCACAGCTAACACCTTCATCTACTACCCTACCTCCCACTCTCCGTTTTTTTCAACATTACTGCTGTCTACAAAGTTTCGCAAAGTATCGTCAAGTTCCTGTTTGTTTTTTTTTTGTTTTTTTTTTTACAAACCCGGCAGCAGTGCGAATAAGTAGAACCACAAACTTTCCGTACTCGCTCAAAAGTGAATCCTTATATCTCCTGCACTCTCCTCTACTCGTACTACCATTTTGCATACAAATCTGTTTATCGTCCGCCTGTTACGCAACTGCTTTATTTACCTTACTCACCGCTCCGCACCGAATCCAATGTCCAGCCGCCGTTTACAGGTCTCTCGTCTGTTAATAGCAAATTAGGAATATCGATGGTATTTCTACTTATTTCAGTTTCAAATTGGCCAAATCTACATCCCTTCATCTTCAAATTGCGTGTTGATAGCAGCGCTTAAAGCATTTAATTAGATGAGCTTGAGACGCTTTCTACATACATACATACATACATATACATATTTCTATTAAAATTCGTAAATGTTCGCCATTAATGTTTCAGCTTAATTAGTTGGAAAATTCATTAGCCACCGCCACTCAATGCATTAGTGGATTTAATTAAGTAGATATGCTATAAATATTTTGTAAGCACTAAATTCTTCTAAATTTTAAGAGGAGAAATCAATGATTCAAGGCTAATTTAATTAGAGAATCGATTAAATTTAACAAATCCAACTGTGCGTGAATGTTAAATGTTTCTTGGACTTACTTAGTTCCATTTCGTTAACGAATTATAATATTTATTTATTTATTTATTTATTTTTTTATTTACGTGAAGTGCCTAATTTTTGTAAATATTAAATAATAATAACGTTCGCCATATTAAACTTATAAATTTGCTTTCCCTTCACAGTCGTAGCGAGATATTCTGGCTTTTTTGTTCATAGTTAAGTTATCGAATGGGTTTTAATATCTAATAATCGGTTTTTGCTTCAACAGATTAATATCAATGTTCCTTCAAATTCCGCTAGAGTCTTGACATTGTGATACCATCTTCAAAAGTAATTTTGAAATTGCACGATTCCTTTCGTAGTGTGCTTATTAAATCAGCTTAGAGTGAAAAGTTTCTCAGTTCAGTTTAATCAAAATTTTCTCGAAAATTTATTTTGGTGTGAAAAATACGATAAGATAATTTTTAACTAAATTACCGAATCCAATAATTTCTAACGAATGTCGTTATACTGTTAACCCTATGTCATAACACACGTTCTAATTATCACAAAAAAAAAATCTTTTAAGGCGCAAATTTTTGGGTCGGGGTAATTAGTTAGCAAAAAATTATCTTATCGTATTCTGCATACCAAAATAAATTTTCGTGAAAATTTTAATTATTTTGAAGAATTTGTTTTTTTCTAATTTTTTGAATTTATCTACTTGAAATTATTCCCCGAGCCAAAAATGTTGCGCCCTTAAGATTTTTTTGATAACATAACTGAAGCGCCTCTGATCAGCAAATGGATTTTATGAGAAGCTTTTTCAAGGCAGAAATACACTCGAGGGTTTGTCATTGCCTGCTAAGATGTTGCTGCGACCAGGTATCGAACCCATGTGGTAAGCACTTAGCCACAGCACACAATGGTTCAAAACTGGCATTTAGTGTTCACAATTCACTGGAGCCTTCATTTTTCACTCGATTTGATAATTTTTTTTTTTTATCTAAATGAAGGCTAATAAGATTTGCAATATACCAGTTCCGCCCGAGCCGAACAGGAGAATCGATTTTCTTCAAATTTTCGACTTTTTCTGCCATTTGCACTAAAACATTTAATACAAACAAACAAGAATTCAAAAATCGGGCTCAACGATTTACGATCTCAAATCTATAAAAGAAATCAATTGCAAATCAAATACAAACAACGAAAACGAACAAAGAGAAGCAAGAGAATAGAATTGGCAAATAGAGCGGCAAAGCAAGCTAAGGAGTGGAAGCATCGATTTGCACAGCTTTTACTGATACGCCAATGACCGTCGGCAATAATTGCAGAATGTTTGCAATTGAATTTGATGTGTTGCCAATTGAGTTGTTGTTGATAAAATCAAACACACACATGTACACACACCGGGACGTGCACGCATTTTGGAGACGTTGTGTAGAAAGAACTTGGTTTAATTTTATTATTGCATTTTTCGTTCTGACAGCTTATTACTTTGATTTTGGCCATTTTTTTCTCGCCCTTCGTAAACATGTACATATATATTTATATACATATGTATTTGTTCGTTAAGCTTAGCCGCAGGATAAGCAATTATTGCGTAACTCTTGGTAGTTGTGTATAAAATTGCATTAATGCAGTTAATGAGAGTTTGTCTCAAATTCTCCCTGAATTAAATTCAAAATCCAAATAATTTGTTTAGTACCTAATCGAATGTTTTAATAATATTTGATTGGCGCTAACACAATATGTTAGTGTTTGGCCGAGCTTCTGCACCGATTTGCGGCGTGCGCCTTGATGTTGTCGCACAAAGCGAAGGGACCTACAGTTATACGCCGATTCCGATTGTATTTTATTTTATGAGAAGCTGCTTTTCATGGCAGAATACACTCGGGGACCTGCCCTTGGGTTGCCGTGGGTTGACCGCTATTAGAAAAAAATTTTATGTTTTATTTTTTGATGTTGGTCGTAAACTGGGCTCGAACACCGGCCCTGGGGAATGGTAGTGCGCACTGCTAACTACTACACCACACAGCGGTCACCATTTTGATGTTTGATTTGGGAAATTTTACCTTTATCGAGACAGAAAACTATCCATTTGTATGCTTAACGAAGACACGGAATATTCAAAATTTTATCAAACTAGCAATTACCCAGCGTGCTTCGCTGCGCCATAAATGTATTTTTGTGTTGTAACCCTCTCCC
>NW_016190857.1:3532-3681 GCF_001687245.7 Rhagoletis zephyria | reverse complement strand
TCTGGCTTATGCTATAATTGTAAAACTCTGTGCATGTCATTTTAACGTAACATACCCCCCAGTAAATTCATAAAATTTTTCTTAATATTACAACGCCTTTTTCTCTCAGCGTAGTCATTTTTAAGCAAAATTTGTGCAATCAAATCGAA
>NW_016190857.1:0-3445 GCF_001687245.7 Rhagoletis zephyria | reverse complement strand
TTGATTTGATCCGTTTTAGTGAGTTAAAAAAGGGGAACAGATTTGTATGAGATTTCTTTTCGTATAAATATGCTCTAATTATCGAGAAGTACGCCTTCCTCTTTTGCAAATATATCCTATCAGAAGTATATAAAATGTGGATATCTTTAAAACAGGAGCAGCTAGGATTTCAATTTAAGCGGATTCTTAACCTTAAGATATCAACAAATACAACCCTGCTTTCAGATTTTGTCGACATTTTTATGCAACCTATATTCGCTTCCTGCCCACCGTGTACAAGAGTTTAGCGTGAAAATACTTTTTCAGAGGTCTGCCATCTGTTTGAAAGGTTTAATTTAATTAACTAATAAAAAATGTATGTGAATTATATAAATACGGGAGTCAAACGAAAGAGTGTTAAGAAATATTTAGTCTGAACATTTGGAACGTTTAAGTAAGGCTGCCACGTGTTTAAAAAGTTACGTTCAAAATACTCACTAACTTCGACGACTTATTAAAAGATAAGTATCAATCGAAATGGGTTTGAAAACTTTTTACTTCTGACCTTTATTTAGGAGGCTTGTAACGTGTTTGAGCAATCAACTTCAAATTAGTTCATTGTGCTATTGAAACACACATGTATCACAATGTCAGACGAAAGAGATTTAAGAAGATTTTAGTTTGAAATAAGTTTTGAGCTGTTTGAAATGTCGAATTTAGTTAACGTATATACAAGTTTTATGAAAGATTTAGATACGGGTGTGAATGGAAAGAAGTATAGGTATATGCAGGTGTTTTATGTGATAGTCATTCGATTTTCAGCGTTCTTTTGAATTTCAAAAATGAGAGGTCAGATTAAAGGCCTTAACCTGTAGATGTGCGATAAAATTTTATTCTTTTACTTAAGATCTTTTTTATCGGTAAAGGGTGATTTGAAATTTGATGCAGTTAAAAACCTGCAGTATGCGAGACCTCTCTTCACTAAAAAACGGCTACACGGAGTTAGATGAAATATGGCACTTTGATCGCTTATAACTGTGACTAATATTTCAAATATTTTTTAGGTTTTTTAAATTCAATTTTGGGCGTTCTAACGCCATGTGGGTTCACTAGTAAAACTTATTACGTTTATCTTAAGTTTTTTTAGTTCACAATTGAATCGGTGAGTTCGACAAACCTACAGGTCAAAAATCAGTGCTTTGTTGTTGAGATCAAAAACAGTACAAGTGACAGACATGCTCGGTTTTTATGTACAGCATAAGGCTAAGCACGTAAACCCCGCACGATTTCCGTAGTTGCAGAAGCGAGTAGGGCGCCTGTCAAACCATTTTATCAAAGTCTTTTCAGTTGGAAATATGTATGCATGTGAGAGCTTTGGCAAGACTCATAGCTACAACAAAGTTAGAGGTTTCCAAACAAACTTAAAAAAACATATATTTTTCTAAATCCCGGGCTTTGATCACATAACAAATATAGATACAAACACATACGAGTATCATTACATGAAATTGTCATTTTCGTAGTATAATTTACTGTCTACCAACACCAAACACAACAATCACACTCCGCCTCAACAATGGGAGTGTGACAATAACAATGCACAGATGCGTCACAAACCACACAACCATTCAACCAATCGTCCAAATCGCTTTGTCCGCAATTGCAATAATCATAAAACACCATAGAACAACTACGTGTAATAAAACTGAAAAGAAATAAACACTAGACACACAAAAAAACACAAAATACAAAATAAAAAATTTTAGGAAATAAAAAGGCAGCAGCAGCCAAGCATGACCGCTACAACCAAAATAATGACAACCAGCAAGGATAACGCAGACAGATGAAACGCGCAAAAAACTGCACATCAAATAATAAAAATGGCAAAAACACGAAGGCACAATAAAAAACTAAAATTGATGAACTTACCGAAGGTAGGCACATACATACATACATATGTATGTACGTACGCTAAGTGGATAATAAAACACGCCATTATGGCCGTCAAAACAGGACATTCAACGACAAACCGTTGGCTATGAGGAGTAAGCGAAGGGCTCAAAAAGGCGGCGGTCAACGGTCATAGGGAGGTAAAGAGCGTATGTATGTAGTAGGGTTGCGCAATCAGCGAAGCGGTGTGGTGGCCCCTGCAAAGGACATTACGGCTTTTTAAGGTTTTCAACCGAAAATGTGTTGTTTTGCTTTTTGTGGCGGTCATTTAATGGTCAGCCTTAATTGAAATGTGTGCAAGCGCGCGCGCGCACCAAAAAAAAAACAAAAACTAGCAAGCATACGAGTACACAGGCTTATAAAAAAGGCAAACATGCACATAAAGTTACATAAATGTCCTCGTTTAATACATCGTTACGTCGGTATGTACATATTAAGGAGCCATAAAAAATCACAATTTAGCAGCTCCGCCGGTCAATCGAGAGAATAGGTACAGCAATAGAAATGCGCATCCTGACAATAACAACAGCAATTTCAACTAAAATATTTCACTGATTACAAAACAACACTTAATGTATGTTGCGCAAATGTGGACAGTTGGATGATGAGGATGCGATGATGCGATGATGCATTCAGGTTATATGTCATATTATGATGTGGATGTGCAAATATACATACATGCTTGTATATACTACATATTTACATGCTTAGATCTTCATATTTATAAATCTAAACACATGTGGAGTAAGTAGGTAAAGTGAGCCATCATCGCATGGCGTGCAAAGTGCCGTGGGATTGGCTTTCATATTAATAGATATTTATATATATGTACATTAGAGTGCATCACTCTCCATACAAAAAAAAAATTAAAAAAATCGGTACGAATCTTTCATCGGAACTATAACCATATAAACATTCGGACTTTAGTGTCAAAAAAGTGTCAGAATTCAGAGTTGTAAGCCTCTTTAAGAGCTCAAAAAAAAGAGTCTGAACAGAGCATAATTCCTTTCTTAGAAGGACATGCAAATACAAGTCCAAGTTAGAAGTCATATTGGAGTCTGCAATATGACGCATTCCTGAGTCTAAAATATAAGTATTCTTTATAATTCTAATTATTAATAAACTTTTCTTTCTACTCAGAATTTATGAACCCAAAAGAATCCGAAATGAGTCAGTATTTATAACGGAAGAAAGACTCATTTTAGACTCATAGATTCTGAGCACTCAGGAATTGTTTAAAAGGAAAATTCAATTAGTTTTAAGACTTTAAGCAAAATGCTTATGTCGGAAAAATATTAGGATTTACGTGAGCTGAACCGATTTGAAATTACTCCAAAAAAACGTAATTTTTATAAATAAAAATAGATTTGAAAAATAATTTTTCCCAAAAAGCCACCTAAGATAAAAAAAAAATTTAATCAACTGAATCAAAATAATTAGATTTTGTATGCCATTTTTAAATCGGCGCAGCTCACGTAAATCTTCACATTTTTCCGAAATAGGAAATGGCAGAGAT
>NW_016190856.1:3543-3685 GCF_001687245.7 Rhagoletis zephyria | reverse complement strand
TAATTTCTTTAAGTGGTTAAAAAATTACCTAGAAGGTATGATCGAAATCAGTACTTGAATTCGAGAGGTGACGGATGGTCATGCAGCCCTCCTTTCATATATGTTCAATAACTTCACTAAACTTCACTCATTTTCATACATT
>NW_016190856.1:0-3533 GCF_001687245.7 Rhagoletis zephyria | reverse complement strand
GTAAGGTAGAACCGCTGAGAGTCACTTTTAAAATTCTTGACGTTTCCAAACAATTTAATTTTTAAATTTGCTCACAAACTCACACACACATTTTCATTTTCAATCTCAAGCAACAACAATTTCGAACAATTTCAATTTTTTATTTTCACTTTTATATGATTTTAAAATGTTGGCAAACTTCAAAAAAAAATCATGGCTGACAAATTGAGAGAACGGTTCTACCTTGCTATGTTTTTATCATGCTTAAAACAACGACAACGTACATTCGCTTGCAATTCGCTAGAATTTGAATTTATTCGTGGAAATTCATGACTACGCATGAATTGTTTACACTAATTCACTCATATAGCAAGCATTATTCATGAATGCATACAACCGATTTCTACTGGGCATATATGTATGTATGTATGTATGTGTCTGTTCTTAACAATCCTGCAAACCGGTTTTGAACCGAACCGGTTTTTGAACCGAAACGGTTTTTGAACTGAACCGTCGCTTTTTTCGGGGTTCGAACCGAACCGTTTTTATTAGGAAATGCCAAAACCGAACCGAAAACCACCCCAGAAAATGATTTATGTATAAACTTAGCTTATAATCAACCGAAAAGTTGAAATCTGTAAACAGAAACATTGCGAGTTTAATAGTGGTTTTTGGTAGTGTTGGGCAGTATCGATACCAAAAGTACTCAGAACTCGATTCTCAAAAGGATCGACAGCACCTGATCTTTAAAAGTACCGATACTGAGTACTCCAAACCACTCAGTACTCACAAAAGAACTCGAAAGTACTCAGCACTCAAAGAAGGAACTTGAAAGTACTCACTACTCTAAAATACTTTGTTACAGTAATCCCTCTGATACATGTACTCAAGATCGATACAAAGTACTTAATATTAAGTGTCGAATAGACTTAAAAAGTATTGATTTTTATTTATATTTAACGGTATTCAGAAATTGTTGTACTAAATATGCAGTTTCGATAATTTTCAAGTGCAATACTTGTGCCCAGTAAAGTTAGCCATTCATTTGACATAATTTGGGGTCCATATATTAATTTGAATAAAATACTGCCAGCTTGTGAGATTACTACAATCAGTATTGAAATGTTACCAACATGTGTATTCAAAGAAAGTACTCAGTACCCAGGAAAATACCCGATCCTTAAAAGTATCAATACCAAAGAACTCGATCCTCAAAGGTACCCGATACTTCCCAACACTAGTTTTTGGTGGGTTTAAGACTTAAACTTTAAGTGGATTGTCACCCTGGGGGAAAAGCAGTTAGCATATTTGCCATTTTGATTTCACAACTCGTACAACGTAGAGCCATTTGGCGGCTGAATTTCAGTACGTCATGCAGAACTGCCGTTAATCCTGTACGATCCTCTTGAACTTCAAGAGATAAATTTCCATAATTTTCGCAAGAGACAGATTCAGTGTACCTTGCTAGTTCGCCGCTGCCCCGTTTCCGTAATTGTCTCTATGTTCCGGGACCCATATTAGGGTAATTTCATATTGATCAGAGATATTTATAAGGCAACTCTCTCCTACAGTCCTTCACTAGTTGAGATCTAACAGATGTAGAAGAGAGTGCCTCAATGGCCGCTTGGCTATCCGAGAAGATAATTAGATGAATATTTGGGAAAAAATTAAAGGTGTTTTTTTTGTCAAAAGATTTCGCAATAAATTTAAATGGTTGTAAATGAAACAAAGCAGAACTATCCAAAAAGCACATGCATTTATTGTAAAGCACACTAAAATAAGCTCAATAAATATGCAAAAACGTATTTTTTGCAAAATATGCAAAAATATGCAATAACGATTGAATGCCATTTTAAAAGAAATTTTTTGATTCGAAAAGATAACTACCCAGCCAGCAGAGAAACGTACTTTTTGCCGAAAGTCCAGTTTTCGTTTCCGGAAATGTTCAGAAAACGATTTTCATATTTGTTCATTTTTCGCATCCGAAAAATGTCATCATCTTATTTCAAAACCATAATTTTAAAATATTTGTTCAAACTGAGCATTTGAAAACATGTATATCGAGCCCTAACCGCCAAAATAACGTAAGCGAGATTTTTTTAAAAATTTTCGTTTTAATGCTTTTTTATTCCTAGGGCATCTAGATACATTTCTGCATCAAAAAGAAAATTAAAAAAAAAAGTTTCGCTTACGTTATTTTGGCGGTTAGGGCTCAATATGTTATTCGGCAGTAGCTGAGTGTGCAAAGAAGTGTTCTACTATTTGTTAGCTTTCGGGAGGTCCCAGATTCGAATTCCGTCAGAAGCAATGCATTAAATTAGTTATTCAAATTGAAATAATTGCTGAATCTTAAATTAAATTTTTTTTTTTGGTTTCCTGTATTTATGAAAAAGTTTCTGTGAAGTTCATAATGAAATCGTTTTCAACGAAAAATTGAATCAGACAAATTTCAGGAAAACAGCCGAAAGCGCATCCGTTTTATAACCATTTTCGATAGTTTTCTGCACATACGTTTCGGATGAACACTTTAGTGGCAGAATTGATCTGAAAAACGTCCGAAAACGGATGAAACATCAGGTTTTTATACGAAATTGTTTCCATTTTCGGATACGTTTCCGGATATCAAGCATCAAGATAAACTTTTATGAAAACAGGATTGATATTAAATAATGCAATAAATACCTCGTTGAGTCATACCCATTGTACGCTGTACATTCGCACACTAAGGCTGTTTCTGAAGTAACCTTTAATTTTAAAGCTCATTTTATATTTAAAGGTTGGATTAAAAATAAAGCTATATAGGCATTTATATTATCGTTTTTTGAGGTATGTATTTTTCTTGGTTGTAAACCAATTTAAAACCGATAATAAAATGGTTTGCTTTGGACACTATCATAAATTTTAATGCAACCTTTCAATATAAAGTGAGCTTTAAAGTTATAGGTTACATGAGAAAACGGCCCTGAGAGCTCCATCGTTTCTACATCCATTTCGCACTTTGAAGGCACGGTTAGCTAACAATTTGACATCAAGTGACCTAAGCATGGCTCTGGATACTTTGTATTCACGTTGTTGTGATCACCTTTTACCCACTTCTTGGATCATACCTAAATCACATTCCTTTTTAGAGCCTGCAGGTGATTGAAATTTCTACGATGGGTGTGTTGTTCAATAGCACTCCTTCCTTTGCTAGAGCATCAACCCCTTTACGTTTCCTTCTATGCTTAGGTACCCATAACAAATGAATTTTACTTGTTGACCGTTAGATTTTTAATTAATTTCTGCATTCTATCAATTCAGCAATAACCATTTTTTATGTTGTGACATTTTTAATAAATTGAATAAATACAAGTATTGCCAAAATAAAGATACTTCAATTGCAGAAACTCGAGCAATACACACGTAAAAAATAAATACGCAACAAATACATATGTGCGAAATTTTGATGTTTATGTATCGTACATGGTTTCCCAACTACGTGACCCCTTAGAGCGATCCCTTGACATTGAACGTTCTTGTGTCGCTTGTTGGCCCATTTCATTCTGTAAACGATA
>NW_016190854.1:0-3682 GCF_001687245.7 Rhagoletis zephyria | reverse complement strand
TGAAATGGCGTGCTATAGATATGACCGATACTGTATGTATATGTATGTATGTAGAACAGGGTGGTCAAAAAACAATAAAGTCGAAATTGTAATGCTATCCTAGGGGGTGAGATCGTTCTATATTGAAAAAAGTTTTCCATGTATTCTTATATGGGAAAAATAAAATTTTTCGTAGAAATGGTATAGAATTCTTGAAACTCAATATTTTTCGATCGGTAGACTCTGGTTCTCTTTAGGAGATTTTCAATGATAATACCCAATTGTTTATTTAACCATTTTTTAATACTAACGATTTTTTATTGGTCCCCCCATTGCATTTTTCGGGGTTTTTTGTGGGTTTGGCGAAGCTATAAATTATAGTTGCGATGAAAAAATTGTTAATTATACAAATGGGTATTATTATTTGGAATATCCTGCAGATAAACAGAGTTTTCTGGTAGAAAAATATTGATTTTTAACTATTCTACACCATTTCTACGAAAAGTTGTTTTTTCCCCATATAAAATACATGGAAAACTTTGGGCGCTTCGAGCGACCTGTAAATATTTTTTCATTTTAAAATAAAAAATAAGGGTATATGTTTTTCAGTATAGAACAATCATATGGGCTGAGAGCATAAAAATTCCGACTTTACTTTTTCGCATGCATCTTTGAACCACCCGAATAATTACCGCCCTATTACCTGTTCTTCGTCACTCGAGATTTCTTCACGAATTTAATACTATTCAACCTAGGTCAGTAAAATATTCAGCAAAATTTGTTACTATTGCAATATAAAGCAAATAGCGGTACCTCATGTAGGTGAATGTCATTTCTCTATTCAAACTTCAAAACCTTAAAACGATCTTTAAAAGTAAAATTTTCTTTTTTTTTCTCTTTTTCTAGCCTGAAAACAGTATATATATAATGAACTTTTTATAAAAAAACTTCAAATTCGCCCGAAATTTTTTTCATCCGCCCGTAGTGAATAAACAGAATCGAAAAAAGAACCGGTCCGAGAAACCTAAACTCATGATATGGCTAATTATATATGTATGAGTGTATGTACATTAACAGAAGACAGAAATGAGATAAGAGTAATTCTGCATTCCGTCTTTTACGATTATTATTTTTTTCTTTCCTATTTTCTGCATCAAATTAGTAATTTTTAAAAATAAACTTAGCACTTTTTCGCAAGACGGTAGTCGTGAACCGGTTAGGGTTTTTTTATTATTTCGCGAAAAATGCAACCATGCGATTTGCGGTTTGCCGATAGATGTCACACGGAAAATGCTCTCAGTCAACTTACCATTTATTTAATACGGCTGTGGTGAATCGCAATTCGCCGATAGAGGTCGCCATCATCGTATTTAATTTCACCATTTTATACGTACGTACTTCGTTCATGCCTACGACCCAATAGAATTCTCATGGTGCAATTCAGCTAAGCATGTAAGTGATTTGTGACCTTTGACAGCAGCACACACATATCTCCTATAGCCGTGATCGTCTAGTGGTTAGGACCCTACGTTGTGGCCGTAGTAACCCAGGTTCGAATCCTGGTCACGGCAATGTCATTTCATGACATTGTCACGGTGGAGATTTGTTTAATTTTTACTTTTTCACGCATCCGTTTTCTCAAGCTAAAAATTTATCTACTCATTAAATACATTTTTTGAGAATAAAATTTGTGTTTAAAGGGCAGATGAAATTTAAAAGCTAAATTTTGAAACGTTAATTTATATGCTTTTAGTTAAAGTATGAATGACCATCCGTTCTGTTTTTTGCAGGACCGTACTGTTTTTCGAAGGTCGGTCCTGCGTAGTTTTTCAAACCTGAAAAATCTGAAAATGTACTGATTTTTTCCAAGTGTCCTGCATTTGTCCCGCATTTTATTCGTTATTTTAAAATTATCGGACAATGGATGGATTTTTTCAAAAAAGTGTTTTTTGGTACTTTTCGTAGCTTTTCTTCAATATCTCATGTGCTACAGGCGAAAAAAGTGAGATTTTCAATCAAATACGCAGTTTCATTTGATTATTTTTTTTCATTATTTAAAAAATTCGATAAAGAAGATATATCATTACAGTAAACTTTGAGCCAAAAATAATAAAAATCGGATTAGAAATGTAGATGCTATGGAGCGCAATCTGCACAAATTATATATTTTTGTAAAGGGCACTTTGTAACTCGTCGTTTACGTCGATTCATGACGTCGATTTTTGACAAATAATTGCGAAAAGTACCAAAAAAACAAAAAAGAAGGGTATTGTTTTTGTTTTGAACGACTCAAAATTTGCCTATAAAATAGTCTTTTAAAGATTTTCACTTTTCGTGTAAGCTATTGTAATTATAATATGTTTTACTATACTTTTATAAATATTCATGTAAAAAAAGATTAATATCAATGAAGAAAACGTGACTCATTTTTAAATTTTAAAATGTATTAAGAATTTAGAATCATAAGTACTATTTTGATATGTAGGCATATTTTTCAAAAACTGTCCTTGATTTTGAATCCATATTTATGGTCACCGTAAGTATGAACAATTTTTATATATAAAAATACCGAGTCACTATGTTCGTTTACGCCAATCTCCGAAACCGGATAACCGATTTCAATAAAATTTTGTGGGTGTGTATTGTTGGTTCCAACTTAAAAGACCGAATAGTTTCGAACCCGAGAAAAAATATTTTTTTCATCGAAATTTTTTCGTTGCTTCTCGCAACGTTCTTAAAAATCCCGTCGCGATGTTCTCGGTAACTCGGTGTTCGGTAATATTTTCCCATGTATTTTTTTTTGTGTAACACTAATTTACACAAACAAAATACATGGGAAAAACCTACCGAACACCGAGTTACCGAGTACTAACAGGCAGTCTAGAAAACGGCCCTTAACGTTGTTTTCTACTACTTTTTGAGTTGGCCTCGTTTAATACACAGAGGGTATGTCGTCGCTGAAATTCAAAAAGGTGTAACTAATAAAAAATTCAAAATTCAGTTTTTGATTGATATGGTGGACTTCACTGAATTACAATTCCCCCATCGTTTAATGAAAAAAATAAAAAAAATTAGTCAGGACTTTTTCCATTTCAGTTACGATGTTGTTACGTCTTTGCATTTCAGGCGACGTTTTATTGAACAATTGTAAGGACTACGGTGCATATTTTCTGTGTTGCGTTTAAAGTATACAAACTTAAATAAATTTGCCACGAATTTTCCAGCTGATGACTCCCCGAAACGCATGTGTATGTATGTACATTAGGGTAGTCCAAATATGCAGGTGAAAAAGTAAGGTCGAAATTTGTATGCTCTCACCCCCTAGGATTGTTGTTCTATACCGAAAAAATATATCCATATTTTTTTTATTTTGAAATCAAAAAATATTTAGAGGTCGCTCAAAGCGCCCAAAGTTTTCCAATTATTTTATATGGGGAAAAAACTACTTCTGGTAGAAATGGTATAGAATTCTTAAAAATCAATATTTTTCTATCGGAAAACTCTGTTTATCTGCAGAAGATTCCCAGTAATAATACCCATTTGTATAATTAACAATTTTTTCATCGCAACTATAATTTATAGGTCAGCCAAAAATCTACAAAAACCGCGAAAATGCAAAAGGGCCACCAATAAAAAATCGTTAGTATTTAAATGTGGTTAAATAAATAATTGCGTATTATTATTGAAAGTCTGCTGAAGAGAA
>NW_016190851.1:0-3682 GCF_001687245.7 Rhagoletis zephyria | reverse complement strand
AGTTATGAATTGCCTAGGGGCGGCAAATATTTAAATCCGCCACTGAATACAACTGATTACTCAGATGTATGTTTTTGCGCTCTAAATTTTAGTAAAATATCTTCAAAATTTAGGAAGATTTTTTACAAAATAATTAAAATTTAAGCAAAATTTCAAGTACCGCTATCTCGAAAAGTGGAGACAATCGGAAAAAAACTGGGGATGCCATTGAATTTAGAAGGCTTCAATTAACTAAAAGCAACTATCAGAAGCTTTGTCGAAAAAAGTTGCCTTGATACCACTCTCCAAATATTCTGACTACAAGAAGGAGCATCATTAAAAGTAGTAAATCAGGGTTTTTACACAGTTCTAGAGAACATTTTATTTTTTTGGCATTTTACAGGTAAATGTAACGTTATAAGCACTAGTAGTTACAAAAAATTTTAGATCGTTTTGACGTATTTGCCAAATGTGCCTTCAATTCAGATGTTTTTGGAATAAAACTTACGCTCAAGAACGCAGAATATTTTATCTTTAAAAGTTGTTTTGTTCTGAAGACACACCTCTTACTACGGTATCAAATTATTCGTAATTGTTTGTTGAATATAGGGCTGTGCGATTAATTGATTACTCAAAATTTTAATTAATCATAAAGTAAATAACTCAATTATTCGATTAATTGGAAATTATGATTACTCAAAAGTTCAGTTACTCGAGTAATCAAGATTTTTGATTAACCAAAAACAAAAATATTTGAGTAAAATGCTTTATGATTAATCAACATTTCGAGTAAAATGAGTAATCAACATTTCAACTCTTTACATATGTATAAAGTAGTTAAAGTTCCTTGATACTTTGAAAACAACGTTTCTGTTTTCAAAAATTAAAACAAAAAATTTTTTTCATATACAGAATGTAAAAAAAAAAATAAGCATTTTCCAAAGCAAACTCTTTTAACGAGCAAAATTATTTTTTTTGAGTAATCATATTTCAAGTAACTCGATTAATCATCGTTTTGAGTAATCAAAATCTTGATTACTCGAGTAATTGATTAACCGAATAATTGATTAACCAACTTGCTCGAGTAATCGAATAATCGCTCAGCCCTAGTTGAATACAATACATTTTTAAAAAGTTTTTAAAATGAGGCGCTTTAAAAATTATACGCGATAAACTAAAAATTTTGAAAATTCTGAAAAGTTAGTCTGAGTTACTTGCCATTTAGTTGTTTTTTAAAGCACACTTTAGCTACCAACTACATATGAAGTGTACACATAAGTACTAGTTGCACATAAAATTTCAAACTATTTAGTATATGGTGTTCTTCAAAAGTTACGACATAATTCACTTTTCACCTCTTGAAAATTACATAAAAAATTCGCTTGTTTTTAATATATTTTTGAATGAAAACATCTTTAACTCAAAAGTTATGCAACAAATTGATTCAGATTTGATTTTGAGGCTGCAAGTATACGTCTATGAATTATATCCAAAAGCAACCAGTTTGGTATAGTTTACAATAATGAAAATAAAGCTAAATAACATAAAGGTTACCCGTTTTTTTAGATTTACCCATATATGTATGTCATACATATACTTATTTAAATATGTAACTCTGTATGTATAAGTAAGTGTGTTATATTTTATGCGAGGCTTTGCTTGTTTGCGGGTCAAGTGTGTGCTTCACTTGCTACTTACTTTACTACTTGCCATCAGCTTCAGCTATTTACATCCTTAGTAACGGCGACAGCAGCGGGAAAACAAGCAATCCCTCGCACTTGTCAACATTGGACGAGGACATTTTCAAACGTACAAACGTAATTTGAAGGATGAATGGCAATGAATGGGGCTATTTGTGTCTATAGAAATATCATTGCGAATGCTTGTGGGTATGCGTAGATCTTAGACGCCGACGACAAGTAGGGATATCTCTTTATAAAACATCATTCAATGCTCCCGAAAAGGACATGCAAATCTTCGTATGCTATAAGAGTACAGTGTGGCTGTGTGTGTGTATATGTTTGGTTGCTATGAAATGTGCTTTATCTCCGTATGTGTTTGCTTAAAGGATTTGCATGTTTGCCCGTTTGCCTGTTTGTTTGCTGTACGTATTGGTTGAGTGTAAGTGTGTTTGTGTAGCTCGCTTGCGGCTCTGTTATGACGAATTTAATCTGTTCATTTGTTTGCCAGAATCATTCAGCTCATTTAATGCTCTTCCACATGCCTGAGTTTCTTTGACATCTCCAACCATTCGGTTGAAAACTTTGTGTGTAATTTTTTCCTAATGTCCACTAAGCAAAAAGGAATCAGATATACATATGTATGTATAAGTATGGATTATTGTAAAGGAAAGGCTAAAAGGCTCACAAATTTGCAAAAGAATATACCAATTTAAAGATTAATATTAATAAAATTTGGAGTCAAAATAAATTTGGGATTAGCACGAAAATTTAAATTCGATACCAGTAAAGTCAGTGGTTTAGGAAAGTGCTTAACTCGTACACCATCAAACGACACCTAGAACTTGAGTGGAAATGTTGAGCGCATCAACTTCATCGACTATCAGGGCCCCTAACACTATGGTGGTACGCTCGAGATCGGTAAGGGGATGTCTAACTGCTCCATAAATAACCTCGGCCCACAGTGCCATTAAGAGAAACTGCGTGGCTGATAATTCGACAAAGATAGGCGCCCTTGAAATGTTTTGACTGGGTATAGAGTCGCGGTAAAAGCAGCTCTTTATGCTGGCCAAACTTCAAGAATTTGAAAAAAAATATAATCATTGCAGAGGAGTCCATTTGACTGCCTAGCCTTCATGAGGCTAAGATGGAAACATTTTTAATGTCACTCCCTGATTAAAGCTGAGGAGCTCTCGCTCGTAATTTATTAATCGACTTGCGGAATTTCGCCGACTAAATTAATGGCCTCCGTTCAGCAATCGCGGTAGAACAAAAGACAACCTCTGACTTGTCGAATTGCGTCTCTTTTCTGGGGCAGCCACTATAACCTAACCTAGACGTTGAGCATCATTAATTCTTTTTGAGCACTCTGATTGTAAATTGAATGAAAAACTTGACTTCCGGAATCGTTTAATTGCCGTCATCTTCAGAACAAATGTCAGCATTGTTTCATCTACATAATTTAGTTGAGTAGCCATTTTGGTCCTCACCCAAACTATGCCCACAAGATATGTCTGTGAAGTTGGCATANAAAAAAAGTTGTTCTGAGTAGCCTTCCAATAGTTCTAGAGTTCTTGAAAAGGAAAAAAAAAGTTCTGGATATTTTCACACAAAAAAATTGATTTGAAAATTGGGTATGCCAGATTCACGCAGCATACGACATGTGGCAAAAAGGCAAATAAAAAGTTGTTCTGAGCAGCTTTTTAATAGTTCTAGACTTCCTGAAAAGGAAAAAAAAGTTCTGCAAAATTACGCCAAAAAAAAAAACACTTTTTTCGAAAAAGTCGAAAATGTTAAAATTTTGAAAAAAATAAACATTAAACCTGTTCTGAGTAGCTTTTCAATAGTTCTAGAGTTCCTGAGAAGGAGAAAGAAAGTTCTGCAAAATTACGCCAAAAAAAAAAACACTTTTTTCGAAAAAGTCGAAAATGTTAAATTTTTGAAAAAAATAAAAAATTTAATCTGTTCTGAGTACCTTTTCAATAGTTCTAGAGTTCCTGAGAAGGAGAAAGAAAGTTCTGCAA
>NW_016190850.1:0-3682 GCF_001687245.7 Rhagoletis zephyria | reverse complement strand
ATTTTTATTTTCTGTACTTATTCTTTAATTTTACTTTTTGTTTTTTTTTCATTCTTGTATTTTTGATTTTATGCATTTTTCATTTTATTTTTTATATTTTTCATTTAATTTAGTTTTTATATTTTTATAAATACATAGTTCTTATTTTATTTTTAAGTTTTCTATTTTATGTATTTTTTATGTTTTTTATATTTCTTATTTTGTTTTTTATATTTATATTTTGTATTTTTGTATTTTTTTACCGTTCGAGTGTGATTGGTGAAATTCTAAAAAATCAACGGTAATTTTTAACCACTTGAAACTTGCATATTGTTAGACTAAAATTGAATGGGCTATAAAACTGCGTACTCAAAAAAACTCTAACACTTCTGAGAAAAAAGTTTGAAATTTAGGTGAAAATTTGTTGCATTTTTTTAAGTCTTTTACAAAGTTTAATACTGGGGTTGGTATGGGTTTTTTTTTTAGAGAATGAACTGTATTTTCATTGAAAATTCCTAAAACTAAATAAATAAACATGAGTGGGAAACAATATCACTTTGAAATGGGGGTACTATTGTATTGGCCAATACTGTATGTCTTCGGAAATCATGCAAAAAATAGGTAACAAGTTTTAAGTTCTCTGTTATAATTATTTGAAAGAATGTATGGGACACTGAAAATCCCTATATTTTACCTTTGTGCACTCCATATACGAATTTTAGCCAGAACACTTAATTTTCTGTTTGTGTTGTGAAATATAAACTATAACTTTGGTTTCTATAAAAAATTAGGCTGATATAATTTTAACAGAAATATTTAAAATTGTGACTGGTAGGCCAGCTCCCTGTGACTGGTGAAAAGTAATTATGTTTAAAGTAAATGTTTCCATAGACAAAAATTATTTTTATTTTATCAAAACAAACTCTACACAACGTTAGTACATACATATCACGCCAGGCCATGACGTCCTCTTATTGCGCAAACTTTACGCATTCCATTGCTACATATCTACACTTTAAGTAGAGCACGCCTGTCTGCCCGTGTGTGTAATCGCAAGTAACTTTCGATTCACATACTGACAAACTAGCAAATATAAAACTCTGCTATTTAGCTGGCCATTATCGCAACAAAGTTTAAATTTTTCTATTTTGATTGCGCGATCTGTTGTCAAGCGCGTGGACGCATAAAAAGCTAAAATTTGCGCACTCTTATATGTACATACATATATGTATATGTATGTATGTATGTATGTATGTAGATGAGCAAATTATAGTAAGAAAATATTTGAACTTTAGAAAAATAATGCAAAATAATTTTTTGGTATTTTGCCCATAGCTGCTAACTTGCAACGCAAATGTTTATTAGGTCTAAGCAAAAGCTTACACATAAAAATACATGCATACATACACACGTGCATAATATGTACATATTTGCTAATTAAATTAATGTAAAAAAAAAAATTAAATACACCATACATACATATGTATGTAAATGTTGGAAGGTTAAGTGGCACTGCACAAGTCAGCGCAGCAAACATGGCGTATGAGTGACATCATGCACGAGTGTGGGGAAAAGTGCGGAGATTGCAGTTAAGTAATGCTTACAGATCGCGAATATTATGTTTTTCACTTATGTGTTTATTCTCTCTAAAGTGTTAAATATTTGTAATACAAGCAGCTTGGGTACTTAAAAATGCTCAGTTTTAGATGCACAGATTTCCAGCGCATGTAATATGTATGTACATACTTAGGTATGTGTGCATGCATATTTGTATATGTATTTAATTAGAACATACGATGCTGTTAACGTTTCATCTAATATTTGTTGCCTTTTTATGTATGCAAAAACCCACTCTCGGGCAATTAGAATGTTAGTATGTATCTCTAAGCTTAACGGCGCTGAAATTTCGGCATGTAAAATGTAATACCCGCAAATTATTACATTTATGTCAACACAATTACCGTCATCTGTGCAAATTTTAAGCGCTTAGGCGTGAGCAACCGGAAATTTTCATATTTACCTACATGCATAATAAACTTGTATGGAGGCATATGTACATACATACGTAGTACATAAATCAACTGTGTGGATTATAGTGCGATATAGGGTAGTAGGTTATATTTTGAGTTCGAAAGTTAGGAAACAGAGATATTGTGTTGAAAATAGTAATAAAGTAACTAGTTCGCGACTAGTATATAAGAGCCGTTTAAGAGAACGTTTTATAATTAGACCCAATCCGAACTAGTACACTTTCCCGATTCATTCCTTCTTTCGGCTTGTAATTGAAGGCAAGCAGCGCAATTCTAGTAACTTGCCAATATACTAGGTACAATTTCCAAGTTTTTTTTTTTTTTAGAATTGCGCTGAATGATTTTACGTTTTCAAATTCTGAAATGGCATGCCGCTGTGTTGCCATCTTCAAATATGGGTTCAATAACTCCACTTTTTCGAAATAAATCTTTTTTTCTAAATCTCTTATATGGTTGCTACATAGTAAATATCTACGCGTACCAAATAAATTGCCTTATGCTGGCGAGAAACATGAAGGTATATTTTAGGTAATCGCGCTACAAATGAAATCAAATTACGAATTTCATTAATTCTAATTTTCAACGCCCCTTACGTATACATCAAGTCCCTAATGAATTGTAATCTATAAAAATCGATTTCGACTAGCTTACAATCTAAGCAAAAAACCGTACCTACATAAATAATTAAGCATCGACGCGTATTCAAAAAAAAAAAAAATAAATAAAAATCTACGTGTACGCTTAGAAGAGCAACAATGAAATAAAAAAATATAAAACAGAAAAGAACCAGGACAGATTGAATCACAATGTTTATTGTATGTACTGTTTGTTACCCAGGTAGAGAGAGGGCAAAAACTGAATTTCAAACAATTACCAGGGCCGTACACTACAATTATCCACACCATCATGAGCATGAAGAAAGCAATTGTATCAAAAGCAACAGATTCCAAGATTAATTGAAATCTTGATCAATGCTCATATTCGGCTACCGCAATCGCCACTCCCGCAGTACTACAAAAAATCAAAAAAAAAAAAAAAAGTGTGACAGCAAATGAAAATTAGAGCAATCAATGCCGGTCGGTGGTGAGTGGTGCGAGTGATGCTGGTGCTGGCGGTTGAGCAGCCGGATCGGCGTCAAAAGCGGTCACAGCTTACATTTACCCATCGCTTAATTGTTCGATGCGCGCGTACTTATTTATTTATTTGGGAAAAAATATTGCGGTCTCATGATTAATAGGTAAAAATAAAGGCTATATTTGCCTATTTTATCGAAAATGTTATTGACCGTTAATGCCGACTTAAAGCACAGCATACGACATTGATGGATGTATTACTTTCGGAAAATGGTGTGCAGAGGTGTGCCATGAAACGTTTGTAGCCAACACATTTTCATAATGCGTACACTTTTGTTGCGACCATCATATTTATGTAGTTGTGTTTCATTTAATTTGTTTAACTTTTTTTTTGGTTTTTTTTTTATGGATCATATTCGCCAGCGGATTCGCAAATCGAACATTGCCGTCATTTTAAAACTCGCTGTGCGGGAAAAAACATGTCATGTACGCATTTTCCACATGCAAACTATACGTCAGATATTATTATGCTATTAAATAACTTAATTCACTGACTGCATTATCGAATGAGAGTGAAACAGAAAAACAGAGCATACAAAC
>NW_016190849.1:0-3682 GCF_001687245.7 Rhagoletis zephyria | reverse complement strand
AGCTGAGGCCAATAAGATGAAAGCTGTAGCTGAGGATGTGAAAAAGCATCGCCAAGATGTATGCGAGGCCNAGCATGAATATCTCTATAGAGAATAATAGTAAAAACATAAAAGAGTGTAAAGACGACTTTCAAGAGTCGCAAAAAATGCAGGTTAAAGAGCTAAAGCTCCTTTTAGAAGCTATAGAGAGGAAATTCGGTGAGCGTATAGATGCAATGCAAAGAGTTCAAAAAACATGCGAAACGAGCATAGCTGAGGCCAATAAGATGAAAGCTGTAGCTGAGGATGTGAAAAAGCATCGCCAAGATGTATGCGAGGCCATGGTACGAAATGAGAGTGAAAGTAGAAAAATATGTGAAGAAATAAAAAAGTCAGTAAGTGAAGAGTTGAAATCAAGCCATCATAGCAAGGCTGAGCGTTTAAAAAGCGGAATAGTGAATCACAAAGAGCCGAAAGAAAATAAATAAAGAGAAACCCCTGATCATAAAACCGCAAGAGAAGCAAGACGCGATGAAAAGAAAAGAAGACCTGAATAAGAACGTTGATCCGTCGGATCTAAAAATAAGCAATGTGCAGGGTACAATCGTTATTCAAAGCGAAAACGAATCTGAGCGCGATAAAATAAAAACCGCAATTGCAAATAAAATGAGTGACCGCTATGAAATTAGAGTGCCGAATACGGCTAAACCCAAGTTTATGGCGTTTGGAGTAAGCTTTAAATATGAAAGCGAGCAACTTGCAGAAATGATTAAAAAACAAAATGAATGTTTAAAAAGTGCTGACTTTAAAATTATTAAATACATTGAAGTCAAGAAAGATAAGTCTAGATACTATAATGTGCTTACGTTCTCGGCAGTGCTCAAAAGCGAAAAAATAAATATTGGGTGGGAGAAATGTAGAGTCCAAGATGGTATGGGTGTGTCAGTCTGCTACAAATGTAAGGGGTTCAATCATACAGCTACGAAGTGCAAGGATGGAGAGGTTTGCCTGAAATGCTTGGGTAATCATAACACAATGGAGTGCACAAAGGAGCAAATCAACAAGTATATCAATTGCATTCGTGGAAACAAAATATTCAATCTAGGGCTCGACGTGAACCACTTGACAACTAACCGACAGTGTCCTGTATACATGAAGAAACTAGAGCATAAGAGAAATAGAGCCAGCTATTAACAATTACAGTCAGTTAATAGGAACCCTGGCATGGAGTTGACGGTTCACCCAGTACATGAAAAGCATAACAGTTACTTGAAATGCGTTTATCTTATCCGGATATAGTTCTATGTTCCGAAACTTGTACAACAGAGGAAATATACGACTATGAAATACAGTTTCCAACATATCAGGTTGTAAGATGTGACTCGTACAGTAGACATATAGGAGGGGTAATCGTAATATTGCGTAACTCACTGGATTTTAAAATATGTAATACTAAACCAATCTATCGATAAAAATGTTTGGTGTGTAGTTATCCAACTGAAANCACTAGATTTTAAAATAATACTAAACAAATCTATCGATAAAAATGTTTGGTGTGTAGTTATCCAACTGAAAAATCTCGAAACCAAATGGAAAATTGGGGTGGTCTATCACTCACCTAGTTCAAGTGATGCTGATTTTCTAGCATATATGGAGACCACTTTGTCGGAAATATGCGATAACATGGTAACTACCATTACCGGAGATATTAATATAAACCTGAATATAATGTCGACATATAGTAAGAAACTGAATGAGATATTCGCCCATCAGGCAATGAAACAGTTAACTAACTTTAAACTAGGGTTACTGAATATTCCAAAACATTGATCGACTTATTGTACTCGAACGCTAAGGAAGTTTCGTGTGAAAAAGCGGAGGAACATAGAATATCGGATCATGAAACTATAATGTTCAAATGCGATTTAAAAAAACAAGGCCCTATCAATAAACTGTCTGAAATAACTTCGTGGGATGGGTACAGCCCAGACAACCTCATAAGTCTTTTGAGACGATGCACATTCGCTGACTTGAATAGTCTCAGCCCTGATGGTATGCTCGAACATATGAATAATTGTTTGATTTCGTGTATGAATCAACTAACTTCTCGTGTACAAAAGCGGGTAAAAATCAGAAATAAATGGTATGACAGACAATTGACTGATCACTGATTGATTGGGTAGAATACAATGAAATAAAGAAAGCGTATAAAAAAATTATTAGAATTAAAAAAATACAATATATGGAATACAAGGTGGAAATTAATAGAGGTGATAGTCGTTTAATGTGGAAACATTTGAAGAATATTGTCTATAATACAGATCACAAAGAAAACATCAAAGAAGTTCTAATCAACGGTAAAATATATAGAAATAGTACTGAAATCCCTGACAAGTTAAACAATTTCTTTGTTGATAGTATCATCGATATTAATAGGAATATAGAAAACGTTAATTATGATCCGATTCATCAAGAAAATAGTCAAGGGACCTTTAAATTTTGTGAGATTAGTACAGATGATATTATCCATATAGTGAACAAGTTCAAGATAAAAATTGGTGGAAATAATTTATTATCTGAGGGTTTAATCAAAGCCTCCGTTGAATACATGGGTAATTTTTATGCCCTATTTATAAATAAAAGCCTTCAGTTGGGAATAGTTCCGACAGAATGAAAACTTCGACCAATGTCCCAATAAAAAAGGTCAAAAACACCATAAAATCGGAGGAACTCAGGCCAAGCACCCCCTTCCCAACTTAGAAAAAATACTGGAAACGGTTGTAAAAAATCAACTAATAAACTATATTGAGTCAAAAGAAATATTCATTAAGGAGCAGTCAGGTTTTAGGGCTAATCACTCATGCGAAACAGCGCTAAACTTGATCTTATCACAATGGAAGGAGGACCTGAATTCCAAGAAGACTATCTTGGCGGTGTTTGTGGACCTTAAGAGAGCCTTCGAGACGATCGACAGGGAAATAATGCTAAAAAAACTCGAATTTATTGGTATAGATAACATCGAACTTACATGTTTCCGTAGTTTTCTTTCTGATAGGAAGCAACAAACGGTGATTGGCACAGCTCTATCCACAAAGGTAGCAGTAGATATTGGTCTACCACAAGGGTTGGTGTTAGCTCCAATACTGTTGTTGTTGTTGTTTTAGCGGCTACTAAGCCCCGTTCGAGGCGGTTCATCCATCAACGTTGTCGTCAATTTCAGCTAGTGGGAGGCCCAGGAAGTGTGCGGCTTCCACAGGGGCTGTCCATAGGGACAGGGGCGTTAGCTGAGTGGGGTTCTCAGGGCATGTGAAGAGGTGCCGGGAGTCATGCGGCGACTCTCCACATGCCGGGCATTGGTTGGGCACATCCTCGTTGATTCTACTCAAGTAGGAATTGAGGCTGCTGCAATAGCCAGAGCGAAGTTGGGCTATTATAGTGCGGGTCTCCCGAGGCAGACAAAGTTCTGTCCCGTCGACGTCCGGTGGTTGTGTGTCTAGAACGGCATTCACAGGGCGAGAGTCTACATAACTTGAGACTGATTCCCTGTAAATGCCGTTCAGGGCCTGTCGGTAGGTTGACGGGTCCGGGGGTTGTTTGATAAACCTCTAGACTTCGTACGTCAGTTCGTAAAGATGCCTCCTGACGTGCCGTGGAGAGGGCTCTTCCGCGAGCAGCTGTCCGCTGGGATGGCCACGTCTGTGGC
>NW_016190847.1:0-3682 GCF_001687245.7 Rhagoletis zephyria | reverse complement strand
ACCCACAAACTCACTTATACACACATGAGTGAATATTTAACTACAAATATCAAATAATTACAGTGGAAAGTGTTGCAAAGTTGCTAGTAGCACTTGAAACTGCATTTAGTTGGAGAAGCAGGCATTGTTGTTGGAAGTGCATTACTGCACTGCTTGCTTATTGGCTACATTTTCAAGGCTTGCTGCCACAAATTATGTTTTATTACTTTTTTGCAAATATGTACGGGCATTTAGGTAAACAAATCAAATTTTGCATGACTTTATAAGCGCCTAAAAGATTTTGGTAATATTTATTCAATTTATGTTATATGCATATGAAAACTACAAATATATTCATAGATACATAAATTAAGATCAAAAAATAACAATAAGAAAATTTCAGCTACGTATTTATTAGCCAATATTGCTTAACGCTCATAAAAAATAAAGCCAACATAAATACATAGTAGATTTGAAAGTCCATAATGAAAATGTACTTTGGGTTTATATATACGAGTATGTATTAGCAAAATATTGTAGATTTTTAGGTTATTTGCATAAAGCAATCATTGAAAAAAATTCTATTTGGAAAATATAAGTAAAAAAAATATTAGTTATTCATAAGAAGAACTTACGCGTGCGTTTATAAAGGAATTTAGTATTTCATGTCTCCCAGCGAGCTACTCCCATACAGATGGACTTAAATTTGGCTCAGCGTGAGTTGTAGAAAAAAACCCGAAAAGTTGATAAATCTTTCTGCCCGGCGATGGACTTTCGGCGGTCGAATGTCGAAGAAACTGCTAAAGGTACATACGGTTTCAAAGTTGGGGATACCTTGCGCAGTCACTCCAGCGTTTCTGCGTCTCCAAAATCAATCGACATCCATGCCGGACGGAAAGGAGCATCCGGTGAACTTGCTCGTCACAGAGCCCTTTTTTGCCATTTCACCTCTTCTAGGATGGCCGGCTGAATGTCCTGTAGTGTTTGAGTGTACTCTTTATGGAGTAACACTAACCTTGCTACTTTACCCAGCTCCACCTGATAGGTTGGCGTCTTTGTGGCCTCGGCCCCACATAGGCCGTTATGTCAGCTTGTGCTGGTTTTCTTTTAGGCGAATACTCTACAGGCGAAGAAGAAGTGTAAACCGAACGGTTCACTTTAGTCTTCCTGTCAGTCTGCAATGCCACTTCGGCCTTTCCTTCTGCCATCGCAAGAAAGGCTAGGCGTTTGGCGTCGCTTTCGCTGACTACTACTCAAGAAAGTTTTCTCATGGAAGTATTAGTCGCCTCTGGTTGTGACGATAAGAGCGCTTCCTTCTCGTAAATATGTGCGTGCTTGCATGTCGTTTCCATTTGAACCAGAGTCCAGGTTGGCAATATCGACAGTCCATTTCGTCAATTATAGCATCCGTGGTGGGTGGACGAATTCCGCTGCGATCGGCATTTGCGCTACAATCTAGTAGGGCATCGAGTACACCTCTGAAACTTCCGATTGTTGCCCACTGTTATAGGACACACAGATTCGTTTACTTTTTTATAATTATTTCTTCGAAGAGTAAAGGGAGGAGAGAGATCATCCTAACAGTCCCACAGGCAGTTATGAAACTCCCGCCTTTGACTATAAAATCCACCATCAGAAACTGGGTGAATATTTCACTCAGTAATGCTTGCAGGTATAGAGGGTCTGCTATTTTGCTTAGCTCATGCAATATTAGATTTTTTAGTAATTTTTTTATTAATCGGAAATACTTAAAATAGAATAAGCGGAACAATGGAAGCCTGAGAGCTTTTTTAATGGTCGACTGTTAATATAACCTAGGTCTCATCGATTGATACGAGCATCTAACCACTCGTCTGCAGTAGCAGTGAGTTGTACAATAAAATATTTACGTATTTTAATTATTTTTAGTTATCAACCACGAGCGAAAGTCGGAATTGCCCTCGGCCAGAGGCAGCACAAAACTCTACAAAGGCCAAAAACCGCATTCCCATCAAACCAATTACGAAAATGTTTAAAATAAAAATTAACTAACTAAGGTAAGTTTGCTGTGGCAGGAAGCAATAACAGAAAGTTACCAGCAACGGAATAGAGTTGGCAATCTACTAAAACAAAAACAAGTAAATCGAAAGCAACGAACACAACGAAAGCTATGCATCCGACCGACATGAAAAAATATATGCACAAGAGTACTGAAAGCACGGCCGCTCACCTGGCACCTTTCACCCCAAATACATATATGCATACTGTAAGTATTGGGTCTAATAAAAAGTCTCCGTGAATTAAAAAAAAATCTTAATTTAAAATCAATTTCAATCAAGTACATATTGGTGATAGCTTCATAGAACTGCTGTGATTTATTGACCAAGTGATTTTCAGCAACTCTTAGATGGGCAAATTTTTCACAAACAAGAGAATTTTGCCGAAACCGAGACAAATGGAAGAGAGACGGTGCAAAGTCTATGATGTACATTGAATGCAATTAAACTTGCCAACCCAGTTCCATCAATTTGTTCCGAGTCATCAAAAATATGTGTGGCCTGCCATTGTCATGATGGAAGGCAACTTCTTTTCTATTAGGCAATTCGGTCGCGCTTTCTTGATTGCTTTGTTCAGACGGTCCAGTTGTGTATAGTAGAAGGCCGAGTTGGCCCAAACTTTGTTCTTCTCTGAGTAGCCTGCTCATTTTAGATGATTTCAAACTGTCATCAGATTGATGTATAGTGCCCTGCTATCTCCTGGCAGCTTGCAAGCCAATTTTACTCAATCATTTGCATTATTTTAACGACTTTTTCCAGTGTCTGACCGACCAGAGCAAGGTGTATCTTTAACATCAAAATCTCCGCAACGGCTTCAAGAAAACCACTCCTGGTTGCGGCGTTTACTCACAGCATTTAATTTTCGAATTCATATCACTTTTTTCGAGCGGAGAATGTCTTCACTAAAAATTTTGCCTAAGATGTCACCTTTCAAGCGCACGTCAGCTTAGCGCAATTGGATTAGTGTTGCCATATGTATAGGCATCAACACCAAATGGTGCCAAAAATTCGCAAAGACTTTTCATATGACCCAATACATTTATATCTATAAGTACTTATATATGTACACAAATGTGCAGAGAGACACCCAGTAGACCCAGCCGGTAGCAGCATTCAATGAAAATTTGCCAGTGCGCTTTTGCTGTACTTTTATGGGTATGCGTGTGTGCGCTTTTGTGCTCAGTCCCCTTATTCACTGACATTTGCCAGGGCTGCAGCGGTGATAGCGATTCAATATCTATGTCATGTTGCATGCAACATGCAACACATTTTGTTCAGCTCACTAGCAGCCACATTGCAATAAAGGTTATTCATTTTGTTAGTATGTATATACTTGCGTGTGTGTGTGCGCTGCTATTATTGTTTCAGCAAATTGAAGTGGCAGCTGCTGCTGTTGGCAAATAAATAAATATTTTGGCAATGCAATAGCACAACAATATGTGCGCTAGACGCAACTGCTCAGCTACTCCTACTACATACTACTACAACTAGTATTACAAGTGAATGCAAATAGTTATTGCAATATTCTATATTTGTAGCAATAACATATACATACAACTGTTTTAATAGTTTGCAGTTGTTGTCGTTTTATTTGTATCACTGCTGCTTCCTCAGCTGTTGATATTGTATGATTGCTATGTCAAACATTTTGTCTGCGTACATACATA